>NC_084551.2:35735000-35785000 GCF_033978685.3 Nerophis lumbriciformis | reverse complement strand
TTTTACAGTCATGGTAGGAAAACATGTTAATATATAGTTTAGGTCACTCAAAAATGTTAGTGTAAGTGCTCTTTTAAAATGAATAATCACAAAAGATAGGGAAAAGTTGTTTATTTTCATGTTTTTGTACAGTTTGTTGCTCAAGAGCGTTAATATGGGAAGTGTGATTTTTATATTTGTAGTTTAAAGTTCATGTTTAAGTTGCTTTTTAATGTTAGTACATGCTCTTTTAAATGTTAATAATCACTCAAATTGCGAGTCAAGGTGCTGATTTGGACACTTTTTTTTTTACAGTTTAGGTTGTTAATTGATAGGAAAACATGTTAATATATAGTTTAGGTCGCTCAAAAATGTTAGTATAAGTGCTCTCTTAAAAGTTAGTAATCACAAAAAGTAAGGGAAAAAGTTGTTTATTTTCATGTTTTTGTACAGTTTGTTGTTCAAGAGCGTTAATATGGGAAGTGTGATTTTTATATTTGCCGTTTAAAGTTCATGTTTAAGTTGCTTTTTAATGTTAGTACTTGCTCTTTTAAATGTTAATAATCACTCAAATTGCGAGTCAAGGTGCTGATTTGGACACATTTTTTTTTACAGTTTAGGTTGTTTATTGATAGGAAAAAATGTTAATATATAGTTTAGGTCGCTCAACAATGTTAGTATAAGTGCGCTCTTAAAAGTTAATAATCACAAAAAGTAGGGGAAAAGTTGTTTATTTTCATGTTTTTGTACAGTTTGTTGCTCAAGAGCGTTAATATGGGAAGTGTGATTTTTATATTTGCAGTTAAAGTTCATGTTTAAGTTGCTTTTTGCAATGTTAGTGCACATGCTCTTTTAAATGTTAATAATCACTCAAATTGCGAGTCAGGGTGCTGATTTGGACATTTTTTTTCCACAGTTTAGGTTGTTTATTGGTAGGAAAACATGTTAATATATAGTTTAAGTCGCTCAGAAATGTTAGTAAGTGCTCTTTTAAAAGTTAATAATCACAAAAAGTAAGGAAAACGTTGTTTATTTTCATTGTTTTATACAGTTTGGTGTTCAATATCATTAATATGGGAAGTATGATTTTTATATTTGCTGTTAAAGTTCATGTTTAAGTTGTTTTTTTAATGTTAGTGCACATACTCTTTTAAATGTTAATATCACAACAAATTGCGAGTCAGGGTGCTGATTTGTAAATTTGTTTTTTACAGTTTAGTTTGTTTAATGATAAGAATGTTAATATATATAGTTTAGGTCGCTCAAAAATGTCAGTGTAAGTGCTCTTTTAAACGTTAATAATCACAAAAAGTAGGGAAAAAGTTGTTTATTTTCATGTTTTTTTACAGTTTGTTGTTCAAGAGCATTCATATGGGAAGTGTGATTTTTATATTTGCAGTTAAAATTCATGTTTAAGTTGCTTTTTGTTGTTTAAATGTTTAAATGTTAATAATCACAAAAGTTGCGATCAATGTGCTGATTTGCACATTGTTTTAAAGTTTAGATTGTTTATTGATAGGAAAACATGTTACTATAGAGTTCAGGTCGCTCAAAAATGTCAGTGTAAGTGCTCTTTTAAAAGTTAATCACAAAAAGTAGGGAAAAATATGTTTATTTTCATGTTTTTTTTTACAGTTTGTTGTTCAAGAGCATTAATGTGGGAAGAGTGATTTTTGTATTTGCAGTTAAAGTTCATGTTTCAGTTGCTCACTAATGTTGAATGTGCGTGTAAGCGCAATTAAATGTTAATAAGCGCAAAAAAGTGGGATAAAAGATGCTGATTCGTTTTTACAGTTGAAGTTATATAAGTATTAGTTAGCACATGTAATATCAAAGTCAATGTTAAGTCGCTCATTTGACTTTAAGTGCCCTTTAAGTGCGCTTTTTTGTTAATAATCACTAAAAGTGGGGGAAAAGGCATTCATTTGATTATTATTTGGAGATAATGTCGATGCATAAGTTTTTTTGAAACGAAAAAAGTGCATTTTGTTGATAATGAAAACAAAAGTTTTATAAAAAGGTGCAAGACCTGCTGTGTCAATCAACATGGTGCTGAAAAAGGCTAAAAAGTGAATTTAAGTGTATTTTGGTAATAATAATTTAGTGTTAAGCACAACAAGTTGAAGTCGTTAATTGTTTCATAAAACATCAATATAAGTGTAAAATGTGAAGATGTATTTCTACATTTTAAGTCAGCCATTATGTTAGAACATGCTCTTTAAAATGGGAAATAATCACAACAGGTTGTGGGGAAAAAAATATTATTTACATATTTTGTTGTTTATTTGACAACATTATAAAAATATACAATGTAAGGAATATTTGTATGTTTGAGTCACTCATTATGTTAGACCAAATTGTTAATAATCCCAAAAAGTGTGAGGAAAAAATATGATTTAAATATTTTTACGATTTCAATGATAATGTAATAACAATAATGTAGTCAGTGAGATTTTTATATTTACAGCTTAAGTTCCATATTTAAGTCGCTTATTAATGTTAGACTGCAGTATGCGTGCTCTATTAAATGATGGATAATTACAAAAAGTGTGAGGAAAAATGATGATTTACATATTTTTACGGTTTAAAATTCTATATAACGTAATAACCCACACATATATGGAGTAGAATGTCAGAGAGATTTGTATATTTGCATCTTAAGTTCCATATTTAAATCGCTCATTTATGTTAAAATGTGCAGTGTGCGTGCTCTAATAAATTATTAATAATTACAAAAAGTGTGAGGAAAAATGATGATTTACATATTTTTACGGTTTAAAATACTAAATAAAGTAATAACACACAAAAATATGGAGTAACATGTCATAAAGATTTGTATATTTGCATCTTAAGTTATTGTTAGAATGTGAGTGTGCTCCCTCTTTTAAGTAGAGAATAATCACAAAAAGTGTGAGGGGAAAAAATGGTAATTTACATATCTATAAATCCATCCATTTTATACCGCTTGTCCCTCTCTCGGGGTGGCGGGGGGTGCTGGAGCCTATCCCAGCTGCATTCGGGCGGAAGGTGGTGTACAATTCGTATTTAAATAAGTATAATATAATAAGACAGGAATATATTGAATGTGAGATTGTATATGTTAATTAATGTGAACGTGAGTTCAATTGTAAGGAAATGTATTCATTTGCATATTATTTCAAATTAAAGTCATTTTGTTGACATGCAAAACAAAAACGGGGCATTCGGTTTATAATCCAAGAGAAAATGGAATGAAAAGGTGAAAAAAGGCTGAAAAGTGAATATTGTGTTAAACTTATGTCCGCTTCTTTCACGGCCAATTTCAAGCACAAGCCCAGCAAGTTGTCGTCGCTTTCAAATAGTATGACTTTGGAGCCTCCATAAACGTTAGTAGCGTATAAAAAGAGCGTATAAAAGTCTTTATAAGGGCAAAAAAAAAAAAAAAAAAAAAAGCAGGCGGAGTGTTTCCGGTACTCACTGCCGCCTTTACTGCTCGCGTCTTCGCCGAGGCAAGGAGACGATTTGGGGCTGCAGCTGTCCGCCGTCAGTGCTGGAGGCTCCGCAGCCGGGCTCGCCTTCCCTTGTCTGTCCAAGTGTGTCGCCTGCTGGGCCGGCGTGGCTCCGTGCTCCGAGTCGAGGAACTGGTCGAAAGCCTGCGGCAAGACGCCGTTCCTCCCCACGCCGCCGTGGAACCCCCCCGACCCGGCGTGGACTCCGCCGCCTTTCCCCGGCATGTCCCCTCCTCTCGGGGTGGCGCCCGTCCAGGCGTCGTCGGCGTAGCAGTGCGGCGGCAGACTCCCCCTGCCGTGCTGGTGCTGGTGCTGGTGCTGGTGCCATTTAGCCGCGCCGTCCACGCTGTAGTCCCTGAACGCAACATCTCTCACGGAGGGGACCTGGGGCAGAGCCGACGGGTAGGAGTACGCCACCGGGCAGGAGGACGACTGCCCCTGGGTGAGATAGTGAGGCAGGCCGGCGAAGTCGTAGTACGTGCAGCCGGGTAGATACATGTTGGAAGTATCAAAATCCATATTGTGTGGTGCAATAATCCTCACATGTCTGCTGTGTGCCTGGGCTGAGCTGCAGTGACTTTAACGTCTGAGCGCCGCTGCTTAGCCATGGCCGTCCGCAGCGGGTCACGTGACCACTGGCACCGACATCACATATGGGCCCGCATGACTCAAACACTGGCTTCTACACACTCAAAAAAAAAAAAAAAAAAACATTTTTGCATCAGTTGAAGCTATTTCGGGGAACCTGCTTTGCACCTCAGACTGTAAGCCTTTTGTTCATTCGGAAACTTTACTCACCTTGCCAAGATTGGCCTATTATTTTGTTTTTATTATCTTTTTCCAATCGTGCAACCAAATGTACTGCACTGCAGCTTTAAGGATACACATGCAGTAGGGGTGTGGGAAAAAAATCGATTCGAATTCGAATCTCGATTCTCACGTGCGATTCAGAATCGATTCTCTTTTCTTTTTTTTAAATCGATTTTTTTTTAATACATTTTTTTATTTTTGTATTTGTTTTATTTTTCAATCCAACAAAACAATACACAGCAATACCATAACAATGCAATCCAATTCCAAAACCAAACCTGACCCAGCAACACTCAGAACTGCAATAAACAGAGCAATTGAGAGGAGACACAAACACGACACAGAACAAACCAAAAGTAATAATAATACCTGGGATTTATATAGCGCTTTTCTAAGTACCCAAAGTCACTTTTACATGTAGAACCCATCATTCATTTACACCTGGTGGTGGTAAGCTAGTTTCATAGCCACAGCTGCCCTGGGGTAGACTGACGGAAAAGTAGTGAAACAAAAATGAATATTATCAACAACAGTATCAATATTAGTTACAATTTCAACATAACATTGATTAAAAATCACTCATTGACATTATCATTAGACATTTATAAAAATTTAAAAAAAGAACAACAGTGTCACAGTGGCTTACACTTGCATCGCATCTCATAAGCTTGACAACACACTGTGTCCAATATTTTCACAAAGATAAAATAAGTCATATTTTTGGTTCATTTAATAGTTAAAACAAATTTACATTATTGCAATCAGTTGATAAAACATTGTCCTTTACAATTATAAAAGCTTTTTACAAAAATCTACTACTCTGCTTGCATGTCAGCAGACTGGGGTAGATCCTGCTGAAATCCTATGTATTGAATGAATAGATAATCCTTTTGAATCTGGAAAAAAATCGTTTTTGAATCAAGAATCGTGTTGAATTGAAAAAAAAAATCGATTTTGAATCGAATCGTGACCCCAAGAATCGATATTGAATCGAATTGTGGGACACCCAAAGATTCACAGCCCTAATATGCAGATACATATGCACACTATATTATTATGGGCCTGCTGAAATGCCATTCACTGCTGCTTGCAATGCAAACAGCCCATCCATGCATCCATTTTTCTACCGCTTGTCCCTTTCGGGGTCGCGGGGGTTGCTGGAGCCTATCTCAGCTGCATTGGGGCAGAAAGCGGCGTACACTCTGGACAAGTCGCCACCTCATCGCAAGTTATTATTGCTCATACTTAGTTTACCGTATTTTCCGCACTATAAGGCGCACATAAAAACCTCAAATTTTCTCAAAAGCTGACAGTGCGCCTTATAATCCCGTGCGCCTTATATATGGACCAATATTGAGCCACAACAGGTCTCGCAACCCCAACCTCTACTGTAGCGTCTATTCTATGCACTTTATAATGCGGTGCGCCTTATAATGCGGTGCGCCTTATATATGAACGTTTTAAAATAGGCCATTCATTGAGGGTGCGCCTTATAGTGCGGAAAATACGGTATTGCTTTTTTCTTCGGTCAGTGGTCAACAAAATAAACAAACAGTTTTACATAAACAAACCGTTTTACATTCATACATTGACAATGTTACAGACCGAAAGGGTTTAGGCTGAAGTTGAGCACTTATTGCACCTAACCAAAAACAATCTCAAATACAAGATGAGCTTCCTAGAAAAATGATTTTTTCTTTACACAACAAATTATAAATACACTTTGTACACGACATAAACAATTTTCAATTATAAACACAGTAAAGACATGTGAAATATCCCTGTACACGTGTTAGTTAAACATTAGTACCAATAATATACCATATACAAACAATTATACTTCCATTATTATTTATATCCCACATTTAGTTTGTAATTAACATTGATCATAGTATTAACTACTGTGTTGATTCAAGAGTGATATATTTTTTACAAGACATTGGTCTTAAAGGTTTTTTTTAAATGTGTGAATGGAACTGGAACATTCCACTTCTTGCTTTTTTATTATTGTCATTATTATTATGGAACATCTGCACCAGTGTCAAACTCCTTTACGATATAAAAAAATGTGAATTTACATAAATACAAATGTATAATTGCCTCATGATATTATTTCTGCCTTTATTGATTATTTATTTATAATTGTACCAACACACTGATGAATAACTTGCTTGTAAATCAAGAAGTCATGCAATAATATTTTTGCCAACATCAAGTGTTTGGAATATTTTGTTGCGTAATCAGTTAATATTACAAAAAAAAATTATATTTTATTTCCTGCCAACAAGAAGTGCTTAACAACTTCTCTTTTCAGTAAAGCTTTTAGTTAATGCACCTTTTAACTATCATTTTTAATCCACTTTGTATCCCTTTTATGTTGTTGCCCCTGCTGTTTTAATTGTATTGTTGTTTTACTTCACCTATGTTTTGTACAGCGCTTTGTGATTCTATCTGTGAAAAGCGCTTTATAAATAAAATTTACTTACTTACTTACTATAATGACACATTATATAGAGGCTTTTGCAGGCCACACAAAATGATGTGGCGGGCTAGCTTTGGCACCGACCTTGAGCTAGACCAGGGGTGTCAAAGTAATTTTAGATCGGGGGCCACATGGAGAAAAATCTACACGCAAGTGGGCCGGACTGGTAAAATCACGGCACGATAACTTAAAAATAAAGACAACTTCAGATTGTTTTCTTTGTTTAAAAATAGAACAAGCACATTCTGAAAATGTAAAAATCATAATGTTTTTTTTTTTACACTTACATGTTGCAGTTAATAGTATTCTATCTTTATTTGTCGTTTTTTATACTTTCTGGACAAATTATGTGATAATGTTCGTCAACTCATTGGTGTTAATTTTCAATCCATCAAGATAAATACAAATAATACAAATAATACAATATTACAAATTACAGGATGTTACTTATGTAGTTTGATCATTTTCCTCGAGTTTTGCACTAACATCATGTGGTTTATTAATTTTTTTACACATGTAGCATAACCTACAAAGATACAAATAATTGCTATTGCGACATCTAGTGGACACATTTAGAACAGCTGTTTCTTCCATTCAAAAATGTATGCAAATTTTTATACTGAGCAAACTCATCCTGATCTAGCTCGCGGGCCGTACGTATGACACCCCTGAAGAGACGCACGATATAAACGTTGAAAAAATTGTGATCTTTTTACGGTTTAAAACGCCATATAACAATATGATAACACAGGAATATACAGAGCACAATGTCAGTGAGAGTTGTATATTTGCAGCTTAAGTAGAATATTAGTGCACGTGCTCTTTTAAAAGTGTGAGGAAAAAAATGGTAACTTCTTCATGTTTTAAATAACTATATGATTAAATAACCTAGGAATATATGTTGTGTGAGAGTGTATGTTTAAGTTCACGTTTTATTTGCTCATTTCTAGGCTTTTGCGGGCCACAGAAAAGGATGAGGCGGCCCAGATTTGGCCCACGGGCCTTGAGTTTGAGACATGATGTAAAGATGGTAAAGCGTGTATTTGCATGCATTTACTCAAATTATGTGCACATTTATTTCATTTCTTAGGTTTTTTTCCATTCAAAAATGTTGCATTTATGATTAAGGTTATTGGGCCTTGACTTGCTGATTAAACAGCACATTATTCCTTTTTGAATTGACAAAAATTGTTATGATAGGGAATAAAGATTTCAATTTGGGCTGTCAAAAATAACGGGTTAATTCATGGGATTATTCACAAAAAATACTGCATTAATCACGTATATATGCAGATTAATCACGCAATTTACATGCTCCTTTGCCTTAATCGTGGATAAATAAATAAGGTGCATTCATGTAAAACTTTTAAGAAATGTTCCCATATGACATTCTCACCAACAAATTGAATTTGTCTCCAAAATATATTAATTTAATTTGTGATTAATCATGGTTAATCCAAATTCAAGTGTGAATAATCTGATTTTAAAAAGTCTCATTTGACAGCACTAATTAAAATACATACAGTATTTACTCAGGCTGTCAAACCTAACGAGTTGACTCATGTGATTAATCACAAAAACATCACATTAAATCATGTTTATATGCAGATTTATCACACAATTTAATTTGACTGAACATGCTCCTTTTCCGTAACCGCAGATGGACTAGTCAGTGCAAAAGTGAGTGAGGAGACTGCCACAAAATGATATAAAACTTTGAGCAAATAAATGACGTGCATTTAAGTAAAACATTTACAAAATGTTCCTGTATGACAATTAACCTGACAATAAAATTGCATCTGTGTCTAAATATTGGAGTCTTTTTTAAAGTGAAATTGTGATTAATCATGATTAATTCCAATTAAAAAGTGGGATTAACGTGAATTAAAAAAAAAAATCATATTACAGCACTAATTTAAATATATATTTATTTTTTCAAAGTTTGGTTTGGGGCCTTGTATCTTGAATTTGCTTTATTCTCATTGCATACACCATTGGCCACACCTAGTGTGTGTGTGACAATCATTGGTACTTAATAATTGATATGATGGAATTAACTGGGAGTTACATTTAAGCACAAAGGAACAAACACACCCACAATGCACATTGAAATACATACCTGAATACAAAATTGAGTGAGAATTTGCATCCCCAAAAGGGACAAGCGGTAGAAAATGGATGGATGGATGGATGTACAAAATAACCACCAGCTACTGTACAAGAGTGTGGAACGTAGTCTACGGAACCCCTTAAGAGACAAATCTGTTTTGATTTACAGTAATTTGTTGTGATATTACAGAGGATTGTGATTACAGTGTTTTACTGTGATATATGAAATGACAGCCAATTGCTGTGAAATATAAGGGTATGGTAATTTTTACAGTCAGTTGTTGTAATGGTACATACAGTACATTATTTTACTGTGAAAAAATACTGTCAAATTCTGTGAAATCTTGATAACTTTTTACACTGTAGAATTATTCAATTCTATACAATTGTTTGAGCAAAACCTTTAGACTTAGACAAACTTTATTGATTCACAAGGGAAATTGTTCCACACAGTAGCTAAGTTACAAATCAATCAATCAATCAATGTTTAATTATATAGCCCTAAATCACAAGTGTCTCAAAGGGCTGCACAAGCCACAACGACATCCTCGGTACAGAGCCCACATAAGAGCAAGGAAAAACTCACCCCAGTGGGACGTCGATACAAAGGATGGAAAGTTTAAGGATGGAAGGATAATGCAGGTATATAAAGTTGACTAAAACATGTACCGTAGTAGCAATATAAAATATGACATATATGTAATATTTACATATTATATATACAATATAATATATAATGATATATTCCATCCATCCATTTTCTACCGCTTGTCCCTTTTGGGGTCACGGGGGGTGCTGGAGCCTATATATTATATTATTATATTATATTATATTTTGTATAATATATACAATATATAACAAATCCCAATTACCATGTACAATATTACAGTATATGTAACAGCTCTTATTGGTTTTCATGCAAATACACCATTTATTAAAAACCAAAACAACAAGAACTGAAAATTATAGATGTTCATAACTGTCGGTTCGTTCCAATAGTATACCCTCAGTATCATTGTCATATAGGAAGCTCAGCTGCACAAGAAGCCATGTTGTTGTTGTGGCGCCGTTACCTTGGCAACCTCATGCTGTTCACAGTGTAGGTTCATATTAAATAGAACATATAGGTCGATAAATATTAATTTGTTAATTAGGTAATATTGTATATACATATTGATGATTTATTGTTACTGTTTTCATGTTTTTATGTTCTACTTATTTTATTTATTTATTTTTTATCGTGCTCTGTTTGTGTTGTGTTGTGTTTGCGCGGTTCTCGTATTATCTTTTAACCTGCCCATTGTACAGCACTTTGGCTACCCCTGTGGTAAATTTTAAATGTGCTTTATAAATAAAGTTGATTTGATTTGATTCATAAGCATTTATAAAAACATTTGTATGAAAGTCATGGTGTGTGACTATTTTATTAGTGGACAAATGCTACAGTAAATCATAACAACACTTAAATATATATCATCTAATATAGTGAAAATATAAAATACTTTGCAGTAATGTCTTATATGAAATGTAGATGTACAACAAGACATGTGGTGGGATATTGAAATTGTCAGAAGGACAATTGCAAAACAGGTGCAACACCCTATACCCGGGGCCCCCTTCAAGTAATGTGAGACCGTAAACTCAAAATAAGTCAAGACAGAACTTCAAGACAAAATGGAAATGATGTTATTAATTTGGATGGAGCTGGGCATCAAAAACACAATGGTTACTAATTAAAAATGTCATGGAAGAGAGGGGTTGGGCCTATTAGTACTGTACTTACAGTACGTGCCAGTGTAGTCCACTGTACTCTCATACAGCAAAAATAGTACATGTTTTTGTTCGAAAAGAAGCAAAGTTTAGTAGAAAGTACACACCTTAAATACATGTGTTATGTACTTTTATGTACTTTCTTCTTTCCCTACGCCAAAGTCCCGCCGGTGACCCCGGTGGAGGAAGACTGCAACGTGAATGACATGTGCTGTTTTGCAGGTTGAGAGTCCAGCCACACCCTGCTTTAATGCACTCTCTGCAGCTGACACACTGCCAAGCTTGGCTACAATCACCAGCAAGCCCTAAAGATGAGGTTGCCATGGTAACGGAGCCACCACAACAATAACATGTCTTCTTGTGCGGCGGAACTTTGTATGAACAATGATACAATATTGTCAGTGGTTTTGTACCAATATTGTGTTTGCAGGAGAGACAATAAGTTCACGCTTTGTATTTTGCTCAAAGAATTACACCGTAAAAAATTCACCGGGATTACACAGTATTTGCCAGTGTTTTTTCAGGGTAAAATACTGAAAACCACATTTTCTGACAATAACCTTATATTTCACAATACAATACTCTTATCACAGTCTTCTGTATCATCAATTAAAAAAATACTGTACATTCAAACTGATTCGTCTCTTAAGGGCTTCCGTAGACCACGTTACACACTATTGTACAGTAGGTATACAGAGGGTCATTTTTACAACATAAAGTATTAATTTTATTGTAATTAACTATAAAATTACAATTGTGAAATTACAACATATAGTTTTAATTTGATTGTAATGAACTATAAAATAATAATTGTTAATTTACTTAGACTTAGACAAACTTTATTGATCCACAAAGGAAATTGTTCCACATAGTAGCCCAGTTACAAAGGATAGAAAGGGTAAGGATGGAAAAGATAATGCAGGTATATAATGTACACTAAAAATGTACCATAGTAGCAATATAAAATAACACATATATGTAATATTTACATATTAACATACAGTTTATAATATATACTGATATGTTATATTATATAATATTTGTATATAATATATACAATATATAACAATTATCATGTACAATATTACAGTATATGTAACAGCTGCAGCAAAAAAAGGGCAAAATAAATAAATAAATAAAAAATAAGCATGTAGTTTTAATTTTATTGTAATTAACTTTAAAATCACAGCTCTGTAGATACAGTAAATTGCTGTAAAGATAGTTCACAGTAAATAACTGTAACTGTGACTGTGAAAGTAATGTGAGTATTAGCCAGTGATTTGCTGTGAATTAACAATGAACATTTTTACTGTGCACTGTAAAAATGTTCCCCCAGTAAAATGCTAGAATCAAAACGTACACTGTAAAAAAAATAATCCTATTTTTATGGTTAATTTACTCTAAATTTCTACTGTAATTTTTCTATTTTTTTGAAATAGTTTATAAAACTGTAGAATTGAAGACATTATCTGTAAATAAACAATCCGCCTGTTATATTTAAGTAATATGCCAGTAATGACAAACTATGTATATTTCTATTTTTTTTACAGAAAAATACCAATTTAATTATACATAGCATTTTCTGTTTTCTTAAATTACTTTCAAATTCATGTAAAATTACAGTAATTATCTTTCATTAGATATGTAGCTTGTTGTATAAAAGTCTATGTCCATACTAACAATCTAAAGAATAAAGGTATTTTTCTGCAGAACTGTTTGCATCGTCACTTTATTAAAGGTGGTTGATCTTAACAATTCAGAAAAAATCTGTAAAATAACGATATTTTTCTGTGGAACTGCCAGCATTGTCACTTCAGTAAAAGTGTTTGATCGTAATAATTTGGAAAAACTCTGTAGAGTAAAGGTATTTTTCTGCAGAACTGTTTGCATCATCACTTTATTAAAGGTGGTTGATCTTAATAATTTAGTAAAAATCTGTAAAATTACGATATTTTTCCGCAAAACGTTTCATGAAAATTTCTGTAAGTATAATGTTTTTGATAGGGATGTCCAATAATGGCTTTTTTGCCGATATCCGATTTTCCGATATTGCCCAACTCTTTAATTACCGATACCGATATCAACCGATACCGATATCAACCGATATATACAGTCGTGGTATTAACACATTATTATGCCTAATTTGGACAACCAGGTATGGTGAAGATAAGATACTTAAAAAAAAAATAAAAAAAAAAAAATAAAAAAAGATAAATAAATTAAAAACATTTTCTTGAATAAAAAAGAAAGTAAAACAATATAAAAACAGTTACATTGAAACTAGTAATTAATGAAAATGTGTAAAATTAACTGTTAAATGTTAGTACTATTAGTGGACCAGCAGCACGCACAATCATGTGTGCTTACGGACTGTATGCCTTGCAGACTGTATTGATATATATTGATATATAATCAGGGGCGCCGCTAGGGATTTTGGGCCCCATGAAAATAATCTTTACAGGGCCCCCAACACAGTGTCATTATTTTTTCTGTATTATAATTTCATCATCATTAGGGGCCTCTCTGGGCCCCCCTCCATCATGGGCCCCTAGAAACCATCTCCTTTACCCCCCTTTTTGGCGCCCCTGTATATAATGTAGGAACCAGAATATTAATAACAGAAAGAAACAACCCTTTTGTGTGAATGAGTGTGAATGAGTGTAAATTCGGTAGGAAGTTTTTTTGGGTTGGTGCACTAATTGTAAGTGTATCTTGTGTTTTTTATGTAGATTTAATTTAAAAAAAAATTTAAAAAAATGATACCAATAATAAAAAAAACGATACCGATAATTTCCGATATTACATTTTAACGCATTTATCGGCCGATAATATCTGACATCTCTAGTTTTTGATCATTATTTGGTTTCTTTAATTTTATGGTTTTCGTTTGGCAGCCGTAGCTGCCAGTAGATGACCGTTTTTTTACAGAATTCTTTTTACAGTGTACTCTAAGATTAGAACAAACAGCTGTAAAAATGACGAAACCCTTATGTTTCACAGCAATCAACTGTAAAATACTGCAATCATTGTCGTCTGTGATTTCACAACAAACTAGTGTAAATTCAAACTGACTTGTCTGGTAAAGGGTTCCACAGAATACAATGCACAATCTTGTACAGTAGGTGGCGGTATGCGGTTAGGCCAAGGTAGTAATTAACTATATAATTACAACTGGAAAGTTACAGCATTTAGTTGTAACTGTATTGTAATTAACTGTAAAATCACAGCTCTGTCGTTAAGTTACTGTAAATGTTACTGTGCAAGTAATGCAATTATTAGGCAGGAATTTTCTATGAATTTACAATTAAAAAAATTTACAGCGTAATATTTGGTTTATTTTGTTGCATTGTCTAACGTTGTTCTTCGCTTTTTGGTAGTAATCTAAGACCGAATTGCACGAAAACCAAGGCAAATGTTCCCACAAGCAAGAATATGCAGTTGAAATCCAATTCATCTGTTCCAGACACCTATTGTGACCTTAGAACACATTTTAGGCAGGTTAAGGTCAAATGCAGAGAATAATTTTGCCTCACCTAGTGTGTGTGTGACAATCAATGGTACTTTAACTTTAACTTTAATTATAGGTTGCAATGTGAAATTCATATAAATGACAAACCAGAAGGATAAATGATCATTTAACATTATTAAAGAATCTTGTTGTTGTTGGGCAGCACGGTGGCAGAGCGGTTAGTGCGTCTGCCTCACAATACGAAGGTCCTGAGTAGTCGTGAGTTCAATCCCGGCCTCGGGATCTTTCTGTGTGGTGTTTGCATGTCCTCCCCGTGACTGCGTGGGTTCCTTCCAGGTACTCCGGCTCCACCTCCAAAAACATGCACCTGGGGATAGGTTGATTGGCAACACTAAATTGGCCCTAGTGTGTGAATGTGAGTGTGAATGTTGTCTGTCTATCTGTGTTAGCCCTGCGATGAGGTGGCAACTTGTCCAGGGTGTACCCTGCCTTCCGCCTGATTGTAGCTGAGATAGGCTCCAGCGCCCCCCCGCGACCCCGAAGGGAATAAGCGGTGGAAAATGGATGGATGGATGGATGAAAGACTCTTGTTGGTGAAGACAGCGATGAGCGCCACACCTTCATACTTGAATTCAATTGTGTTTCTCACCTTCTTTGTCAAAGTGCTGGCACTTTCTTTGGCCCTATGATGGCCTATTTTGCTGTCATACTCAATAAAAAAGCAGCGACCAACACGTCGGATTCTTTGTTTGGGGAAGTGATTTTGTTACGCACACTAAGAAAGCAAACAACACCCGGGCAAACTTTTAGCAAAGATTTTGGTGAAAACCTGCACACAAAAAGTGGGGCGTATAGGAAACCAAGGTATATTTGTTCACAATTACATTTGTTGATGCAGTAATATATTTTTAATTTGCCTAAAATATTTGTTGTATGTTTTATTCTTACAATGCTGATTAACAAATTAAAGGCAAATTAATTTATTAATTTAAAAAAAAAATTTTTTAAACCTGTAAGTATCAGTAGTACTGCATGGCTTTGTAGGACTAATACCAAAATGTGCAGATTCGCCCACCCTGTATACAGACTTCACCATTTTAAAACCGAATTGTATATTCATACAGAGGGACAAATCAGAGTTCAAGTATGATGCGGTATGCTTTGGATCGTGAACTATTGTATTTATTTCCATACAGAACCCACATGAATTGATTTACGTGGACCCCGACTTAAACAAGTTGAAAAACTTATTGGGGTGTTACCATTTAGTGGTCAATTGTACGGAATATGTACTGAACTGTGCAATCTACTAATAAAAGTTTAATTAATTCATTCATTCTTAACTAATCATAAAACTGTCTTTAAAAAGGCGAGCTGAACCCACGTGCGAGTAAGGAAAAACTGCAAAAGCCCATTATGTCAGAAACTTGGGCAAAGTATCATATCATGCTAATATAATCAAAATATATAATACGACACACAAGTTTGCGGTTTAAATGTGCAAGCTGAGTACTACACTGTATTTTACATATTTGTGAATATACGTTTATCAATTTAACATGTTAAATAACATGTTTATGCACTGCATATATTTAAATATATATATGTTTACAAATTTATATCATTGTTGCAAATGTTAAAAACAGTAAATGCATGATAATAATTCACAATAAATGCATCATTTGTAACCACGTTACATTGAGTTATTATGGTTTGTGTAAGTAAGAAACATATAAAACAAGAATGCTGTATTTTCTTTGTTTCTTCCCTTTGGAGAGATGCTGTGTCAACACTTTTCAATGACTCGGAATGCAAAACTGTAAATACAAGGCATGGTTAAAGTGTCTGTTTTGTGTGTGCAGCATTTATAATTCATAAGTACATGTTTCCAGACTGTACACCAGTACTGTCCAACACCATAAAGTATGTGTCACATGATGCTGTGTTTTTTTTCTTAAATATAGTCCTTAATTCAGAGCACACATAAACTAAAGGAGTCTTATATTCTTTGTTGTATTAAATATTTTGGCAATTCCTATGCAATTCTCTTTTAACATTCTTCAGTATAGTTTTATCCTCAAAGTAATCTATAGTTAGCCCACCAAAGAGGTTTTCAAATGAATATTTTAGGTTAACCGTAAAGCCTCATGATGTGTGTCCGATAGAGAGGATTGGAAGTCATAATAAACATGTCTTCTGTAAAGTAACAACCGCACCTTCCACTTAAAATGTTACATTCTACTCTAGTCACATTTTTTTTTTTTTTACTTTTGGTGCATGCAGCATACTGCAAATATACAGCAGTTTATTGTGTTTATTGTCTGTACTTAATACCCTTGGATGTTATTATTCACAAAGAATATCAATTATTTAAATATATATTCTTTCTATACACGCTAAGGGAATAAACATGTGCTTTACATCAGGTGTGGCCAAAGTGTGGCTCTTTTTTTGTTGACCAGCAACATATTGTATATAATAAACAAGAAAAAGCAAACTGAAAAAGAACAAATAATAAAACTGGAGAAAAAAATAGGGGGGAATAGTAAAAATAATACCATTACACAATTATGTCAATTAGTTTTAGCCTGCTTACAAAATAAAAATAAATATCAAAAGGGCCTCTTTATACTTTGACTTTTCAGTATGTGGCCCTCAGGGGAAATGTTTGGACACCTTTGGTTTGCATGAATAGCCATTGTTTCAAGTGGGAACATCAATCAATCAATCAATCTTTATTTATATAGCCCTAAATCACAAGTGTCTCAAAGGGCTGCACAAGCCACAACGACATCCTCGGTACAAAGCCCACATACGGGCAAGGAAAAACTCACCCCAGTGGGACGTCGATGTGAATGACTATAAGAAACCTTGGAGAGGACCGCATATGTGGGTAACCCCCCCCCCCTCTAGGGGAGACCGAAAGCAATGGATGTCGAGTGGGTCTGACATAATATTGTGAGAGTCCAGTCCATAGTGGATCCAACATAATAGTAAGAGTCCAGTCCATAGTGGGGCCAGCAGGACACCATCCCGAGCGGAGACGGGTCAGCAGCGCAGAGATGTTCCCAGCCGATGCACAGGCGAGCGGTCCACCCCGGGTCCCGACTCTGGACAGCCAGCACTTCATCCATGGCCACCGGACCTGTGCCCCCCCCCTCAAGGAAAAGGGGAGCAGAGGAGAAAAGAAAAGAAACGGCAGATCAACTGGTCTAACAGGGGGGCTATTTAAAGGCTAGAGTATACAAATGAGTAAACATGATAAATAACATAATATAACAATATAAATGTTGTATGAAAGTGGATCAGGGGGAGGGCGTGGGCAGGCCTTTATTCTGCTGTAATTACTTTATGTAAAACTTGGATCAAACTTTTTTTTAATGTGCCACTGTTAAGTAAAAAGGTCATTTATATTGGAAATGTTGCATGTTATTCACATGTGGAAACTGTAATGTGTTGCTTGCAAACATTTCTTAGTATATATATATATATATATATATATATATATATATATATATATGTGTATATATATATATATATATATATATATATATATATATATATGTATATATATATATATATATATATATATTTATATACATATACACACATATATATATATATATATATATATATATTTACATATATATATGTATATATATCTATAATCTATTTATATTTATTTTTTATTTTTTTAATTATTATAATTTTTTTAAACTAGCTTTTTTAAATGTAACTATACATACATTTAATTATATTGTTGATCCTTTATATTTCTTTCATGTAAAAAATACCTCTTTAGTTTCCCCTATAGTTCTGCTCATGTATAAACAGACAGCAGACAATTGGGATACTCTGCCGGCAGAGGGCGCAGTGACACCAAATAAACCTTGAGGTGCCCTACTGGACAAGTCAATTTCGAAATATTCCGATGATATAAATTGTGCAAAATTAAGACATAAACAAAAAATATATAAATATGCCTTTTACTTTCAATGTCAGAATAAATAAGGTTTCGGCATTACAATAAAAGGTAATTCTAAAAGATATGAAAACTATACGTCATCTTTAATAATTACTTAAAATATGTATAATAAAATGCATTACCTTTTCAAGAGCGTCTTGAAAATATTGTATAGTTACTGTAAATGAAACACTAAATAGTTATGCCATATAGTGGACATATTTTAGCTTATTTATCTTCAAAAGGCGTTAATTTGTTATTTTTTAGCATCGTGATTTACTTTTAAAATGTCTACGGTTACATGTTCGAAACATGAACACCTGTAGGAAGCCAAAACGGTACTGTCACACTTTATCCACTAGATGACGACAAACACCAATAACCATGCAATCTCACGTTGGAAAATTGGCAATACTTACCGGGCAATAAAACGTCAAAATCATAAAAACGGAAACATTTATTGAAAAAGTTTAGTTCATGGGAGATGTAATTTTTACAATTTAAATAAAAGACAAGAATAGTAATTTGTATTTTTACATTGACAAAACAAACTAAAAACAAAAGAAATCAATAATAATAAAAGACGGTGTTTACAGATTGTGGCATCAATTTGTGGATTCTTTAACTAAATAAATATAAATCTGCACAATGTTAATTTCATTTAAATAGAATATTGTGACTTTCTGCATCGGAAGGCAGTGAATGAAAGCCTAATGAATGATGTGGTGTTTCTGCAACTACCAGTTCTGCTCCTTGTGGGCTGTTTCATTAGAAGGCGCCAGGAGGAGGGCCAGCAAAAAGGAGGCACACTGGCGACAAAAGTTAAGGTAATAAATTACAAAGTAATATTTATTTGTGATGAAGTCATCGTGTCCGTGTGTCCATTCGGGAAGAAGAAAGCAGGACGAGGAGCTAACAGGAGCCCTTGAATTTATTCACGACTTTCTTCTCCTTTACGCGCCGGTTCTGAAACCAGATTGTCACTTGTCTCTCTGTCAGGTTCGTCTGAGCAGATATTCTCCTTCTTTTGTCCTTGGTGATGAATTTATTGCTGACATATTCTCTCTCTAGTTCCTTCAGCTGCACTTTGGTGTAAGGAACACGCTTCTTCCTTCCACGGCGCACTTGGGGGTCTCCTCCTCCAGAAGAGTTGTCTGCATGCATGCAAGGGGGTTGTTTCTTTGTTACTTCCAACACTTCTTGCACACAAAAAGTGCAATCAAAACATGCTTTTGAACTATATAATCACATACATTTAATAGTACTTAATTACTTCGTTTGTGCACGTTTGCAGCACATGATACATTAAATCAAATAAACAGGATGTAATCTCAATACGTATATGCAAGCAGTAGAAATGAAAAAAACAAAAAAACAAAATAGGGCTAAACTGTAATGTAATGAGATAGACACTTACAATCATGCAATACAAACGCACTAACGACCTGACGGACCAATCAAAACAAATAGGAAGTATTTGAATCGTATAGTTCTTCTAAGAAAAATGACATTTTGACTACAATATACCTGTACTACTACTACTGTATGCACATCTATCTGCACAGCAAATTCAAGACCTAAACTGACAACGCAATTTTTTTAATTTTTGGAGAGTTATATGTATGTATGTATGTGTGTGTGTGTATATACACATATACGTATGTATATATACACACACACACACACACACATATATATATATATATATATATATATATATATATATATATATATATATATATATATATATATATATATATATATATATAATACAATATATTCGAATAGGATTTTATTCAGCTCTTGAAAAATAGTTCGTGAAATATATATATATATATATATATATATATATATATATATATATATATATATATATATATATATATATATATATATATATATATATATATATATATATGTGGATATGTATACTTATATGTCTATATATGTATGTATGTATATATGTGTGTATATATACACATATATACATACATATATATGTGTACATATATGTAATATATGTACATATATACACATAGATATATATATACATACATATATAGATATATACATAAATATACATATACACATATATGTATACATATGTGTATACATATATGTGTATATATACACATAGATATATATATACATACATATTTAGATATATAAGTATACATATACACATAGATATATATACATACATATTTAGATATATAAGTATACATATACACATATACATATATACATACATACAGTATATACACACATATAAATACATATATACACACATATATACATATATATATATATATAAACATACATATTTAGATATATAAGCATATATATGCACATAGATATATATACATACATATTTAGATATACAAGTATACATATACACATATACATATATACATACATTCAGTATATACACACATATATATATACATATAGATATACATACAAATATACACAGATATATATACATGTATATATAGACATATATATACACACGCACACACACACACACACACACACACACACATATACATATATATGTATGTACACACACACACACACACACACACACACACACACATATACACACACATATATACACGTATATACACACACACATATATAAAATAGTTATTGAAATATATATATAGATATATAGATATATATATACACATATATATATACATATATATATACACACACATATATATGCACACACACAAATATATATACATACACATTATTTACACACACATATAATTCAATAAGTATTTTTCAAGAGCTGAATAAAATAATTTTCGAATATATAACTTATGGTTCTTGTAAACGTGTGTGTGTGTGTGTGTGTGTGTGTGTGTGTGTGTGTGTGTGTGTGTGTGTGTGTGTGTGTGTGTGTGTGTGTGTGTGTGTGTGTGTGTGTGTGTGTGTGTGTGTGTGTGTGTGTGTGTGTGTGTGTGTGTGTGAATGGAGGGGAGGCATTGTTTTCATTTGAATAAACACAATTTCAAAACTGGTCAATTGATATTAGTTTGTTATATATTTATTATTGTAAACAGCAAACAATAAACATCACGCATTTGTAAATCCAACCAAATGTATATTATGTCCCTGATTTGGTAGACGGAAAAGTTTTAACTATTTTATATTATTTGTGTATTTTTACACGAGGGAAATATATCTTTTCTGTGATTAGGGCATTTAAAATAAGGGACAAGCGGTAAAAAATAGATGGATGGATGGAAGTATAATCTCTTATTAGCTCTTTATTTACGTGCATTATTGTACACAAAAAAAATTTGCGCAAAGATGGCAGTTAAAATACGAGAGGCGTGGTTATAATGTGGAAAAACGCAAAAATTAAACAATTTGCGTATTTTTCTGAAATAATTTTAAATTTGGGGCATAAAGTGGAATAAGGCAAAGATTTATCCCTTTTCTTGTTATAAGTGCATTATGGAAAACGCAGATTGGGGGTTATAAAGTGGAAAAAGGCAAACATGTAACACTTGTATGATTTGTTTTCTAAATATTATCAAATAATATGTCATTATATGGTTATAAAGGCTAACATTTAACCATTTCCCTATCGTACTTTCTTACCCGTGAACGGAAAACGCATATTGAAGGTTACAAAGTGGAAAAAGCTTTGCCAAAATGTAACAACTGTATATATTTTTCTAATATTAAATAATCAAATATGGCATTATATGGTTTTAAAGGCTAACATTTAACCATTTTTCTATTATACTTTCTTACCCGTGAATGGAAAATGCAGATTGAAAGTTATAAAATGGAGAGAGAAAAAAGCTTTGCAAAAATGTAACAACTGTATTTTTCTAATATCATATCATCAAATGTGGCATTTGAGATCCACGTGAAGGGAAATATATTTATATAGCACTTTTTCTCTAGAGATGCAAAGCGCTTTACAGGGGAAATAGGCCAACGTGTACTCATTTTACAATTATATAAAATAGAATAGAATAGAATAGAATAGAATAGAATAGAATGATGGAAAAATCAGAAGGGTTAGAAAGTGGAAAAAAACTACAATTTAACAACTGTATTGTTCTAATATTATATCATCAAATTATTTTATTGATATATAATTATATCGGTATTATTATATCATTATGTATATCATATAAGTATTATTATATCTGTACTGTAAAGTTCAAATTTGAATGACAATAAAAGGAAGTCTAAGTCTAAAATATGTAATTCTAGATATACGAGAGGGGGCGTTGTGAATAAATTGGAAAAGGCCAATATATATTTTCCTTAATTACCAGAGCATTATTATACTTGGAAAACACAAAAAATTGTGTACTTTATGTAATGAAAATATGGCCTTCTATTAAACATTTTCTCATTGGCATTATGTGACAGAAAGTGGAAAACCTGAATAAATAAAAGTTACATTTCATGAAATTGAAATAAAGCATATTTCCTACAATAAAAGAACAGAGAATTGACAAAGAGGGGAGAAAAAAGGAAGTTTACCTTGCAAGGAGGTCTTCCAGAGGGGGTTGGCCTGAGGCTGCTCCTTGCAGTACACTTGGCCGCTCCAGCCGCTGGTGATGGACCAAGGCTGGTACTGGTAGGTCTCCATCGGCATGAGCGGCTCATGTCTGGCCTCAGAAGGCGCACTCAGCGCGGGGACCACCGGCACGTCCAAGTAGCCGCCTTGGTACGGGCCCGGGGAGTAGCCCTGGTAAAAGGCGAACTCCTTGGCCCGGTTGGAGAAGTCCTCGCCGGCCACGGACGCGTCCAGGCACTTGTTGGCGTACGAGGACGGCTGCGCGCAGGCCTTGTGGCTCACCCTGCAGGGGTAGTAGCCGCTGCCCAAGTATCCGTACGGGAAGGACGCGTTGGGGGAGGAACACGGGCTGCATTGCTTCCCCGGCTCCCCCGCACCGGACACGGCCACCTCGCCGCCGCCGCCGTAGGAGGAGGCAGGATGCGCCAGCAAATTCCGACACTGGCTTGGCGCGAAGTTGCCCCCCGGGAAGCCGTCCATGTTCGTCCTCCTCCGGGCCGCAGTCGTACACGGACACCCCCGGCGGCTCGGCCCAGTGCGAGTACAGCAGCAGCAGCAGCAGCAGCAGCGTCGTGGTCATAGCATGTCCACGCCGTGGAGCCCAAAACACCCCCCACCCCCACTCCACTGAACGCACCTAAGACGCGGACTCCGTGGCAGAGTAGAACCATACCAACTACAGTGGACCGAACCGCCGTGACGTTATTGGCCCGGGACAATCACGTGACATGCAAAGGAGATGATAAAGGTCTGCAGGAGATAATGCATGAAGCAACATAACATATTTCCCCGCCATCTTACGTCCATTTGTTTATCTTTAATGCACGTGCTTTGATAGCTTTAAAGCAAACATTTTTTTCATATATATATTTTTTATTTTTTTTGCACACCTTAATTAAAAGGAACCCAAAATTCGTATGTTGCGCTCCAACGAGTTTCAAAGCCCACGCCCACCAAATAATAGCAATGCTAAAAGGGCAATAACCTACCATTTGGCGGCGGTCCACAGGCGGCCAGGACGCGGCTGCAGGAGTCCAAGGTCAAGTTGAAAGACAGAAGTACCCCCTTAAAGAGGCCAAAAGAGAAAAGACAATGACATGGCAATAAAAAGCTTCAGGGGAAACTACACGCACACATGCGCAAAAAAACCCGAATAATGTCATTTTAACTAACTAAATAGCATGGACAAAACAAATTAATCACAACTTTTAATAACTTTAAATGTGTCAAAAACATCTGTGAGGATAATATTCAAGATCTTTATAAAAAATAAAAAATAAAGTACTTATCCAAATAAAAGTAAAACAAAATGTGTGTTTATTGAGTTTTGAAGTTATATTTTAAAAAGATTGGCAACACTAAATTGGCCCTAGTGTGTGAATGTTGGGCAGTACGGTGGAAGAGGGGTTAGTGCGTCTGCATCCCAATACGAAGGCCCTGAGCAGTCCTGGGTTCCATCCTGGGCTCTGGATCTTTCTGTGTGGAGTTTGCATGTTCTCCCCGTACTCCGGCTTCCTCCCACCTCCAAAGACATGCACCTGGGGATAGGTTGATTGGCAACACTAAATTGGCCCTAGTGTGTGAATGTGAGTGTGAATGTTGTCTGTCTATCTGTGTTGGCCCTGTGATGTGGTGGCGACTTGTCCAGGGTGTACCCCGCCTTCCGCCCGATTGTAGCTGAGATAGGCTCCAGCGACCTCCCGCGACCCCAAAAGGTAGAAAATGGATGGATGTATACATTTTAAGAAGCGAACCCTGCGAGTTCACCTAAATCGGAGAGCTTTTAGATATTTTAATAGAACTTTCCCACCTTTTTGAGGCTGTAAATTTTTATGGGCCAACTTCATAGCTTGTACTGGGAAGTGTGTGTGTGTGTGTGTGTGTGATGTGCACAAATAGGGCGAAATAACCTTTACCTCTGTAGTACATGAATACTCTTATGAGATCCTATATTAATTAAATGTACTTTAGTATTCTTACAAAAAATACTATTCTTCACAACTTGCACCATACTTTTTACATTACAAATAACGAGAGGACGGTCTTGTGTATCAAAGTTTTTTTTGTTTGCTTTTTCCTGGCATTTTACCACATTCATCTATTTATTCATTTTAATGATTTTATTAAAAAATAGCTTTTGCAAAATGTATCTTTTTTTTTTTTAGTCTGTTGACATTTATTTCAACAGAGCTGTGACAAGACAACATTTGTATGCACGTACAACACTTAGAACCTTTAGCATATCAGTAGGTGGAATTAAATTATGGAATGAGTTATGTAAAGAAGTTAAACAATGTACTGATATGATTCAGTTTAAAAGGTTGTTCAAATTAATAGTGCTTACAAAGTACAAAGAAGAATTATGAGAAACACTTTCAACCTTATTGAAAATAAGATATTCTTCATCTCAGTATGTTTATCATGACTGACTTCATCATCTATTACAAAAACTGCTGTATTAATCATTCATGAATGCCATTGTTCAGTAAATGAACGTATATATTTGTAAAAGCTCTAAAGTGGGAAAGGGGTATAGGATTAAATAAGCTTTGCTTCTTCCTACTCCTTTTCGGACATGATGTAAAGTAAAATGATATGAAATTGTGTGATGTATTATGCTGTAAGTGTGTTCATGTTCGAAATAAACTAAAGAAAGAAAGAAAGAAAGATCCATCCATCCATTTTCTACCGCTTGTCCCTTTCGGGGTCGCGGGGAGTGCTGGAGCCTATCTCAGCTGACAAGATACTATTCTCAAAGTTCAGTAAACTACATAAAGTCTAATAAAATATTGTTTAAGGTTATTTGTTAATTTGGATTTTAACGCATGAACCAATACGATATCAAAGAAGTTATTGGATAAAATAGTAATAATAAAAATAAAAAAAATCAGTTGAAATGAGATGCATCAGCCATAATATTTATATCCAGCCTCTTGTTGTGAAGCAAAAACACATGCATTAAAAAATAGTTGCAAGAAGAAGCGCTCCAACATTTTGAGCAAAAACGGGTGCACGTTGGCGTGACAGCCTCTGTGCAGGCCTGAGAGCAAAGTACTGCAGTGTTTGCAGTACCTATCAAGTAGATGACAACACAGCCTCTCAGCCGACAGTGCTTAATGGACTTTTTATGGGGTTGTCTTGTGATCGCATGACCTATGGCACCTTGGCCCCTCAGTGGCTCCTTGGAGAAGGAGATCAGAAACATCATGCGGCAGGCGAGCCAAAAAGTGCGGATGAAAAGACTGGTCCCAAAAAGTTGCAAGAAAAATGCATCAAGTGTCATGCAGCATTGTGACTAATGAGAATTTTGTTTGGGTAGGAGTTTTTTTACAGGTTACATTTGCACATTTCAACATATCTGAAATGGAGTAGGAAGAAGCAACTAAGGTTTACATTTAGATTAGATTAGATTTTAGATTTAGATTTATTGGTCCCCTTGGGGAAATTCATTGTTGCTGCCGTACATTTAAACAATATACATTACACATCACACAAAAAAATAAAAAAATTACAAAAAGACATCATACATGACCAACACACATTTACAGGCTTGTCAGACAGGTCGGCCAGGCCTGCTGTTAAGGGCAGCTATAGCTGCAGGGATAAGGCTTTTCCTGAGGCGGGCCCTCCGGAATGTGATAGTTCTGTACCTGCGCCCTGATGGCAGTGGGATGATGTATTGGTGTAGTGGGTGAGTGATATCCTGGACTATTGTTTTTGCCAGTCGGGTGATGGACCTGTGGTTTAAGTCTGAAATGTTGGGTGTGGGTAGGCCGATGATTTTAGCTGCTATGTTTGTAATGCGTGTGAGTTTGGTCCGGTTGGTTACAGAAAGCATGGTGAAAAAACATGTGGAACAGTACATAAGGATGGGTTGAACAATGCATTGGTAAAGTAATAACAGGAGATGAGGTGCAACGTATAGTCCTTTAAGTTTTCGGATGGCTGACAGTCTTTGTTGACTTCTTTTTTGAATGTCCGTGGTGTGCTGATCAAAGGTGAGTTTATTGTCCAAGGTTACGCCCAGGTATTTAAAAGTGTCAACTGTTTTAACTGTTTGTGTGTTTATGATGATGGGGTTCTGAGGTGAGGGGGTTGAACCATATTTCTTTTGTTTTATTGACATTGATTTCCAGATAACTGGCTGTGCATGACTCTGTGAAATGTTTGACTGTGTTATGATAGTCCAGTGGAGAGCAGTGCGAGAATGGCTGTGTCATCTGAGTATTTTAAGTATGTTGTGGTGGGTGAGATGCTACGGCAGTCATTGGTGTAGAGTGTGTACAGGAAAGGGCTCAACACACATCCCTGTGGGACCCCGGTGTTGATGGTAAGCATCGGGGATGTGTTTGAGCCCACCCTTACTGCTTGCAGTCGGTCGGTGAGGAAGTTGTGGGTGAGGTGGATCAGCTGAGGGGGGATGTTGAGCTGGTGTAGTTTCCGGATCAGTAGATGCTTCTGTAGGGAGTTGAAGGCGGAGCTGAAGTCCACGAAGAGGATCCTGGCAAAGTTGCTTGGGGAGTCCAGATGCTGGAGGAGGAGATGCAGCAGGCAGGCCACAGCATCCTCTGTGCCCCTCCTGGCCCTGTAGGCAAATTGGAGGGGGTCCAGGTGTGGGGTGACCACTGGAAGGATGATGTGAAGCAGCAGTTTCTCCAGGCACTTCATAATTATGGATGTGAGGGCTATGGGGCGGTAATGGTTGAGTTCTGTGGGTATGGATTTTTTCGGTACTGGGATGATGGTTGCAGTTTTCTACAATGTAGGATTTAATCTTATACCCCTATTTATATTGTCTTTTACTGAGAGTTCATGCACACCATAACTTTTACATGTTTAGGTTATGTTCACTTTCTGTGTGAAAAAAAGGAAGGTGTTGGAAAAAAATACATATCAATAAGTAATAAGAAAAACAAAATGTTAGTTGTTCACTTCAAATTGATTAGTCAATAAATGTTCTACTTAATATCGTAGAATCTGGCACTATTGTAGAGTTGTGATTGTTTACTTCAGCTGCATCGAGTCTAAATGAGTTAGTCCTCGTGGTCAAGATGATGCCGTTTTCAGTATTTGTCCAGTTCCTTGATGTCTTAGCAATTTGTTTTTGATACAGCTGAAGTAAATAATAACTACTCTACAAGATTAACAGATTGTGGCAGATTCTACAATATTAAGTAACACATAACATTTATTGACTTATCAATTCGAAGTGTACAGCTAAGTCAAAATTCCATCCTCCATTTAACTTGATTGCTTCCACAAGTCACGTGCCTTCTTGGCGATGTCAGCTTTGTGTTTTGTCAGATTGTCATGGATTTAGCTGTGGGTTCCTTTCAGCTTGACTCGCTGCTTCAGCAAAGCCACCTTACATTTTTTTGTTGGTGAACCTTATGATGACAGGTGTGGTGTTAGTCCTGCTAGATATTGGAATGCATGTGTTGATGTTGACATCCACATCCACCCCCTTTGAATGCGGAACGTTGGCCACCTGTTGTGCTACTGAAGCAGCAGCATCTTATATTTTGCTATCAGCTGCTCTGCTATTAGGCATGCGTGTTATCTAAAGGCCCATGGATGCCGACAGGGTCGGCATTGAGAGCCTCCTGGGGACATTACCGTATTTTTCGGACTATAAGTCGCAGTTTTTTTCATAGTTTGGCCGTAGGTGCGACTTATACTCAGGAGCGACTTATGTGTGAAATTATTAACACGTTACCGTAAAATATCAAATAATATTATTTAGCTCATTCCCGTAAGAGACTAGACCAGTGGTTCTTAATCTTGTTGGAGGTACCGAACCCCACCAGTTTCATATGTGCATTCACCGAACCCTTCTTTAGTGAACTTTTTTTTTCTTTTTTTTTCCCCAAATTCAAGACAAAGTTATATATTTTTGCTAACACTTTAGTATGGGGAACATATTCTAAGTAACAAAGACTTAATTTAGAGTTATTTGGACACTAGGGGAACATATTCTAAGTAATAAAGACATAATTTAGAGTTATTTGGTTAGGGTTAGGGTCAGGGTAGAGGGTTAGGGTTATAGTAAGGCCATGCCGAATAAGGCATTAATAAGTACTTAATAATGACTAGTTAAGAGCCAATATGTTACTAATTTGCATGTTAATAAGCAACTAATTAATGGTGAATATGTTCCCCATACTAAAGTGTTACCATGTTTTTTTACTGGTGCATAAAATGAACCGTGCATGAATATCACCTTGTTCAAACAACAAAACCAACTCAGTGCACAAACTCACAACAAATTACACACCTGAAAACCAGTCAGCTGTTGCCGTATCCGTAATACGCCGATAAGAGAGAAGTTTGTATTTACACAATGAGTCGGGTGTGTCTTGACCACCGCCGAACCCCTGAGGCCGACTCACCGAACCCCTAGGGTTCGATCGAACCCAGGTTAAGAACCACTGGACTAGACGTGTAAGATTTTATCGGATTCAGCAATTAGGAGTGACAGATTGTTTGGTAAATGTATAGCACAGGGGTGCTCATTACGTCGATCGCGAGCTACCGGTCGATCTCGGAGGGTGTGTCAGTCGATCACCAGCCAGCCATTAAAAAAATAGTCCTAAAAATGAGCGATCATAAATCTTCACTGTGACGTCACTTTCGTCACTTGATTGACATTCACGGCACCCGGGGGTCTTCTGAGATGACGCTGGCTGCTGCCAGCTCATTCAAATTACCGACTGGAAGGCGAGAAACACTTTATTTCAACAGACTCTGGCGCCGTACCTGTCGTCAAAACTCCAAAGACCGACTGCACAGTTGCACAATAAAAGCGCTACTTCATCCTGCCTGCGCTACCAAAATAAGAGTCTCAGAAAGCTTGCGTGCACAAGCTAGCAAGCTACGGAGTTTGCTAACAATGTATTTCTTGTAAAGTGTATACAAAGGAGTACGGAAGCTGGATAAATAAGATGCCAAAAACCAACCACGTTCATGTGGTATTGGACAGAAAGGAGGACTTTTTTTCTCCTCTATTCGAAAATGCGGACCTTATCAGCACCACTGTCTGATTCCAATCAATGCAAGTCATCACAATCAGGTAATACACCAACTTATATTCTTGTCTTCATGAAAGAAAGGAATCTATATGTGTTAAACATGCTTGTATTATCTCTAAACACTTTTAACTTATTAACAATATTAACTATATGTGTTAAACATGCTTGTATTATCTTTAAACAACTTTAACTTATTACCAATATTAACTATAAGTGTTAAACATGCTTGTATGATCTTTAAACACCTTTAACTTGTTAACAATATTAACTATGTGTTAAACATTCTTGTATTATCATTAAACACCTTTAATTTATTAACAATATTAACTATATGTGTTAAACATGCTTGCATTATCACTGAACATCTTTAACTTGTTAACAATATTAACTATGTGTTAAACATGTTTGCATTATCTTTAAACACCTTTAACTTATTAACAATATTAACTATATGTGTTAAACATGCTTGTATTATCATTAAACACCTTTAACTTGTTAACAATATTAACTATATGTATTAAACATACTTGTATTTTCATTAAACACCTTTAATTTATTAACAATATTAACTATATGTGTTAAACATGCTTGTATTATCATTAAACACCTTTAACTTGTTAACAAAAACATATGTTTCATAAATAAGTAAATATAAATTATATATATGAATGAGGTAGATCCCCACGACTTGATCAATTGAAAAGTAGCTCGCCTGCAGAAAAAGTGTGAGCACCCCTGGTATAGCATGTTCTATATGTTATAGTTATTTGAATGACTCTTACCATAATATGTTACGTTAACATACCAGGCACGTTCTCAGTTGGTTATTTATGCCTCATATAACGTACACTTATTCAGCCTGTTGTTCACTATTCTTTATTTATTTTAAATTGCCTTTCAAATGTCTATTCTTGGTGTTGGGTTTTATCAAATAAATTTCCCCAAAAAATGCGACTTATACTCCAGTGCGACTTATATATGTTTTTTTCCTTCTTTATTATGCATTTTCGGCCGGCGCGACTTATACTCCGGAGCGACTTATACTACGAAAAATGCGGTATGTATTTGCTCCTATGCTGGATGAGTAAAATGATTAGTTACTTATTAGTCAGGAGACTGCTGTGGTGCATACGTATTGTATAGTAGGAGAAAGTTTCACGGCCAGAGCTAAATAATAGAATGTCATTTTAGAATGAGATCATAAAGAAGGACTATTCACCTTGCGGCCCTGGGTATGCCCCCCCCCGAGTTCAGTTCGAAACTTGAGAGAACATTTTTTGCAGCAAATTCCTAAAAACACTAGAGCGCTCTTGTTGTATAGAGGAACAAAGACCACTGTACACATTGCAAGATCCTTTCATTTACATTTTAACATTGTTAGCAAACAAAGAACTGGGCTCTAAACTTATGATTTACATAACTGAGGCTTTTCTCAAGTCCGCTCCTTGTGGCTGTTATACTTTTTTTGTAATGTGATTTATGTGACTAAGTTGTGGCTGTAGTCATATATTCAATTTCTTGAGTTAAAGTACCAATGATTGTCACACACACTAAGTGTGGTGAAATTACCCTCTGTATTTGACCCATCACCCTTGATCATCCCCTGGGAGGTGAGGGGAGCAGTGAGCAGCAGCGGTGGCCGCGCCCGGGAATAATTTTTGGTGATTTAACCACCAATTCCAACCCTTGATGCTGAGTGTCAAGCAGGGAGGTAATGGGTCCCATTTTTATAGTCTTTGGTATGACTCGGCCGGGGTTTGAACTCACGACCTACCAATCTCGGGGCGGACACTCTAACCACAAAGCCACTGAGTAGGTTGTACTAGCGATGTTCCTCAAGGTTCCGTTTTAGGTCCTCTCTTTTTCATCATTTGGGCTATTCAATTGGTGGCCTGCAAATTCAGTTAAAAAAACTGAAAAAACTTGGGAGTGCGGTCAGAAAAATGATCTTTGATGCAAATGGTCCTTAAAAACAGCACAGCGTTCCTGTTATTTTGACAAAATTAATAGACTAAAATCAAATGTCTACTGTATAGAATGCTGGTTCTCCTGAATATACAACATGAGAATAATAGTGAAGGAAGAAGTCCCTCGGGTGCTTAACTTTGTGGAAATGTGGCCCCAAAACGATTTAGTTGAATAGCCCTGCCATAAGGCAATGTTCAGGATGTGTCGGTTTAATGAAGTTAACAAAGTGTAAAACATGGTCTTTATTTCTTTGCGAGATATGCCACTCTAAGCCCAAAGTCGTATTTCCATTGTGAGAAGAAATCATACCAAATGAACCAAGAGAAAATTGTAACATAAACATGATCACAAACAAAAGATACATACAGAGACTCATTCTTGTAATTAACACTCCCATCTGGCTCAAATAGTGTTTTAAGTGTCACTGTTGGGGCAGTCTTAAAATCCTCTGCACGTTAGATAAAAATACGGCCTCAGAAAGCTAAAGGAGTGTTGCATTGTTCAAAAACAATAGCGAGTGAAAAGGTGCTCACAAGACCTGTCCTGTTGATTGGAAGCTCATGTGGCTCTGTGTCTACTAACAACTGTGTGCGGGGCAAACACACCCTCATTCCACTATGGCAGCAGCCCTGTGTTGCACCAGGTCTACTGTAGTAAGGCTTCGTCTGCGGCGGAGGCACACTTTACTGTCCCTCCTCCTCACGCAAGAACTGGAATACAGAAGAGAAATCTTTACTGGCATAACCGCGGGCGCACATCATCCGGTAGATCTGGTGGGCTAAAGAGCCGAGCGGGACGGGGGTCTTGGTGCTGGTGGCTGTGTTCTGGGCCAGACCGAGATCCTGGAAATGAACAGAACGCAACTTAAGAGAAACAGTCACTGCTTTCACATTATACACTGCTCTTGTGGAATTTCTATGGAAAAGTAATGCACAGTAATCTCAAGAAAATTGTCATATTGTTTTTTTTATTGTTAAATCATATTCACCTTATAATTAATGTGCTCTAATTGTAACTACACTGGTGCTTCAGTTTTCATATGCCCTGGTTTAGGTGAACATCCATCCATCCATTTACTACCGCTTATTCCCTTCGGGGTCGCGGGGGGCGCTAGAGCCTATCTCAGCTACAATCGGGCGGAAGGCGGTGTACACCCTGGACAAGTCGCTACTTCATATTTTTCACCAGAAATGAGTTTTGGTTCTAATTTTTTGGTATGGCCACAAAATAATTGACCATAAAGCCTAGTAAAAAACAGCTTCCTGGTTGTTCTCTGTAGTTTTGTAGAAAGCAAAGCAGTCTCACGCATGCGTGTGATTTCATCAGTTGATGTAAACAAAGCCAATGTCCATGCTTTCTTTGAAATTATAAGAGTACCAAGTACTTTAATAAATAGACTAGACTAGACTTCCTTTTTATTGTCATTCAAATTTGAACTTTACAGCACAGATAAGAACGAAATTTCGTAACATAAGCTCATGGTAGTGCAGGATAAAAAAGCAATAAGGTGACGGCGTGGCGCAGTGGAAGAGTGGCCGTGCGCGACCCGAGGGTCCCTGGTTCAATCCCCACCTAGTACCAACCTCGTCATGTCCGTTGTGTCCTGAGCAAGACACTTCACCCTTGCTCCTCCTGATGGGTGCTGGTTAGCGCCTTGCATGGCAGCTCCCTCCATCAGTGTGTGAATGTGTGTGTGAATGGGTAAATGTGGAAGTAGTGTCAAAGCGCTTTGAGTACCTTGAAGGTAGAAAAGCGCTATACAAGTACAACCCATTTATCATTACCGTATTTATATATAAATAAATATATATATAAAATAAATAAATATATATATATAGATTACTGTACAGATAAATATATTGCACTTTTTCACATGCGTCCACGTTTATGATGAATGTTATATTGTCTTTTTTATTCCAGCGAGTTAATCCATTTTGGGGGGAGTTGAGGGGATAATTTTATTTAATTATGATGCGTTCAAGAGTCTTATGGCCTGAGGGAAGAAGCTGTTACAGAACCTGGAGGTTCTGCTTCGGAGGCTGCGGAACCTCTTTCTAGAGTCCAGCAGTGAAAACAGTCCTTGGTGGGGGTGGGAGGAGTCTCTGCAGATTTTCTGAGCCCTGGTAAGGCAGCGGCTTTTTGCGATCTCCTGGATAGGAGGAAGAGGAGTCCTGATGATCTTTTCCGCCGTCCTCACCACTCTCTGGAGAGACTTCCAGTCTGAGGCATTGCAGGCTCCAGTCCAGACGGACAAATAAGGTGAGAAACTAGGGTTGAGCGATTAAAATGATCATGATAAATTTCAAGTAGATCACAGTGATCAGCTTTGAGCATATTAACTCGAGATTACGATTATGACATGACAAACATTTCTGTAATAAGAGGCAATCAAAGTCGACTTTTTCCGGGTCCACTTTCGGTTACAAGGTACTACAAAAGTAAACAGAATTACAGAAACTAATTCGGAGCTTAACGCGCAGCTGAGGGCAGCAAAATAAATGTCAGCTGTGACTTGGGAGTTATCCTCCGAAAATGAGGCTATTGTTGAGAAAAAAGCCAACTGTGTGTTGGTGGTCTGGGATACCAATGTGATGTGAAGCTAATCAAGTAGATGTAAACAACCCAAACGGCAACACGACAAATTAGCATAATCGTTTGAAAAAGTACCACAAAAGCGCTTATATGGAAAGCGTAAAAATGTGTGCCGATTCTGCACAGTTTGCTACTTTTACCAGCACATGTAGCATTAGCAGTTGAGCTGCTACTAGCTATCCAATCTGAATTGTTGATGAATGTGATTCACATTCGCAAGTAGCAATGATGTTAACAGCGTATGTAGCATCATCATTTGAAAATGGCAATGTTTATATTTCAAAACGTCTTAATTATCCCTGACAGGACGCTTTGTTTATTTTGGGTCTTTGCATCCTTGCAGAAAGGCAGAACTGTAAAATAGTTCACAGTGCTATTTTATATATTTTTTTTAACATTTGTTTTACTGTTCAGTAAAAATGTAAAATATTTTCTGTATTCCTCTTATTTAAATTTGATTTGTTATTTACTCAGTATGATACTAAAAATGTGAACTAATCCTTAGTTTATTCAGTTTTTGGTATATATGCTTTAAAGGGGCCAAATTATTCAAAACCAACTCTTCATCCCTATTGGTACCATTTTTTGTGTATTTGGGATCCCCTTCAAGTGCCTGACATTGTGAAATCAAACCACGGAGGCATGGCAGAGATATTTATAAAACAATATTGCCTTCTTCCAAATTTGCTCCAAACGAGCCGTTTGGAATTTGAGACCTTAGTGACATATATATATGGTAGAAGTTTACTCCAAGAGCTTTGCCCAAGTCCCCCATTTTAATTCAGTTGTAGTCATTAGCGACATGTCCAGGGTGTACCCCGCCTACCGCCCGAATGCAGCTGAGATCGGCTCCAGCACCCCCCGCGATCCCGAAAGGGACAAGCGGGAGAAAATTGATGGATGGGTGGATTCCTTCTTTTTCTCTTTTCTCTTATTGTGGGCCAGACAAGCTTGTACATGTACATGCATGCTGAAACCCTTTGCTGTAGCGTATAGTACTAACTAAGGTTGTACGGTATACCGGTATTAGTATAGTACTGTGATACTAATGAATCCTATTCGGTACTATACCGCCTCTGAAAAGTACCGGTCCGCCACTCCACTCCGTCGTCGTCACGTCGTGTCATAGCTGGTTTACGAGCAGACGAGCATGTTCGGCAGTGCACACACACGGAGTACTTACAAACAGACACAGTGTGTAGACAGAAAAGGGAGAATGGATGCATTTTGGCTTGAAAACTAACGATAAAGGTGAAGTTATAACACTGAAACGCCCACCGGAAGAGGTGCTTTAAAACATGGCTAGCTAGCTAGCGGCTAAAGTCAAGCCCCAGTCAGCAGTGTTTTAGCTACTTCTAAATCACTATTCCTTGTCTCCATGGCGATAAATAAAGTACGTTTTTTTACAAGTATCATCCCTGCAGTACGAGGAATAGCTAAACATGCTTCACTCCACACCGTAGCTCACCGGCGTCAAAATGTAAACAAACGGCATTGGTGGATCTACACCTAACATCCACTGTAATGATACCAAGTACAGTAACGTATCTATTCGATACTACTATGATTACGTCTACATTTTTTGGCATCACAACATTTAAAAAAAAATGTATGTTATGATTATAAACTCAGGAAATATGTCCCTGGACACATGAGGACTTCGAATATGACCAATGTACGATCCTGTAACGACTTGGTATCGGATTGATACCCAAATTTGTGGTATCATCCAAAAGTAATGTAAAGTATCAAACAACAGAAGAATAAGTGATTATTACATTTTAACAGAAGTGTAGATAGAACATGTTAAAAGAGAAAGTAAGCAGATATTAACAGTAAATGAACAAGTAGATTAATAATTCATTTTATACCACTTGTCCTTAATAATGTTGACAAAATAATAGAATGGAAAATACAATATGTTACTGCATACGTCAGCAGCTAAATTAGGAGCCTTTGTTTGCTTACTTACTAATACAAGAAAAGTTGTCTTGTATGTTCACTATTTTATTTAAGGACAAAAGGACAAACTTGCAATAAAAAACATAATTTAATGTACCGTAAGATCTTTTGTTAAAATAAAGCCAATAATGCAATTTTTTGTGGTCCCCTTTATTTAGAAAAGTACCGAAAAGTATCTAAATAATTTTGGTAGCGGTACCAAAATATTGGTATTGGGACAACACTAGTACTAACTTACATCTGCCAGTAGACTCAATAAGGAAGTGCTAAAAACTACAACATGGCTAGGCCTGGAGGGGGGCTTTGGCGTGTAATTTAAGATCGCCTGCAAAATGGCACATTCTGAAGAGACAGCCAGAAAGTGGCTTGAAGACTGTAAAACAAAATCTAAGCAAAATGTTGACCAAAGCACCACCATTAATTGTTATGTAAACCACGAGGAAGTATTTTAAATGTAGAAAAAAATCATGACGTCTTTATCACTAGCAGGTTAAAAACAATATAAAAAAATCATTGTATTAATCGAGATCGGATGCTGTGGAAAAACTTAATCGTGATTTGCCTTATGGCCCAGTCCTATAAGAAAGCACTATTCAGTTCAATACCTCCTCCTTTTACCCCCTACCCTATCAACGATTATCGCTGTCAAGGGTTTCCAATAAAAGGTAAAAGTGTATATATCCATTTAATTCTGCATTGTTTTCTACATGTAAAATTATATTTTTTTCTCTAAAAAAAAAAGTGGTTTGTGTTAACATTTTAGGGTGTCTACTATAGATTTGTTGTATTTACATTGTTTCCTATTGTTTTGGTTTTCATACAATTAGATTTTCAGCTGATCCATTGGAACATATTTATAACTAAAATTGATGTACCACTGTACTCTTGAGTTAATGACAAAAATCAAACAAAGCCTCTGAAGTCTAAAACACCCATGTGGTTGCTTAATTAGAAATTTGGACAACACTCTTCGAGCTATGCTTTGATCAAAGAAAGGCATATTAATGTATATAATGCACCTGGGGATAGGTTGATTGGCAACACTAAATCGGCCCTAGTATGTGAATGGGAGTGTGAATGTTGTATATCTGTGTTGGCCCGGTGATGAGTTGGCGACTTGTCTAGGGTGTACCCCGCCTTCTGCCCTAACAGGGATAGACTCCAGCCACCCCTGCCACCCGAAAGGGACAATCGGTAGAAAATGGATGCATGGATGGATGTAGAAAAACAATATGTACATATTCTTCTGTTATTTGTGGTCATGGATGGAGCCTATACGCCTAATTGGGACATTATTTTTGATTGGTGTGAACAGACCTTTGCCATGAGCTGGGTGCCAAAGCCTCCCTGGTAGTTATTTGCTGAGGGGACTCCCTCCATCACTCCAGGCACAGGGTTGTAGGTGTCACTGGACCAGCAACGGCCCGAACTCATGTTTAGGATCTTAGCCAACAGCTTGGGATCAAGACCAAGTCTGGAAAAGAGGGGGAAAATTAGTTGATCCATTTGAAATTTTTGGTCATCTTCCCGTTACAAGATCATTGTGTTACCTGATTCCCAAATTCATTGTTTCTGATGTTCCAATCATTCCAATAGCAAGAAGCATGTTGTTGCAGATTTTGGCAGCCTGTAATCCAGTAAAAATGCAAAATAATTTACATGTCAGATTAATGCTCATATTTAAACATATTAACTCCAAAGAGTTAAGATAATATCCTGTACACGCAAAGTGACTTTGTCGCAGAAAAAATTACCTGTCCAGTTCCAACTTGACCACAGTACACCACGTTGGCTCCCATGCAGTTGAGTAACTCTTGGGCGGCAGTAAATTCTTGTTCAGCTCCTCCCACCATAAAAGTCAACTTTCCTGAATTGGCAGCACCCACACCTAAATAAAAGGAAGTCATGTGACACTCATGGTTTGCTCCTAGTGTCATATTGTTCTCTCAAGTTTGATGCATGTGTGGATTAAATTTACTAGAGGCAAGTCCGATCAATTAAATTTTTGTCCTCAAAATTCTACACACAATTCCTCATAATGAAAATGTCAAACATTTTAGAGCGTTTTGCAAATATATTACAAATTTAAAAACATATATAAAAATCACAGCTTTTACTCAATACTTTTTGATGCATTCAAGTCTCTATGAATACGATGCCACATCTTTGGGCAGTTCGCCCATTCCTCTTTGCAGCACATTTCAAACTCCATCAAGTTGCATGGGAAGTGTCGGTGCACAGCCACTTTCAGATGTCTCCACAGATGTTCAATTGGATTCAAGTGTGGGCTCTGGCTGGGTAACTCAAAGACATTTACAGAGTTGTCCTGAAGTCATTCCTTTGTCTGTGTACTTGGCTCTGTACTTAAGGTCGTTGTATTGCTGAAATATGAACCATCACCCCAGTCTGAGTGCAAGAACGCTCTCAAGCAGGTTTTCATCCAAGATATGTCTGTACATTGCTGCATTCATATTTCCCTCTATCCTGACTAGTCTCCCAGTTCCTGCCAGTGAAAAAAACATCCCTACATCATGATGCTGCCACCACCATGCATCCCTGAAGGGATGGTATTGGCCTGGTGATGAACAATGCCTGGTTTCCTACAAACATGATGCCTGGCATTCACACCAAAGAGTTAAATCTCAGTCTCATCAAACTAGAGAATTATGTTTTCTATGGTGTGAGAGTCTTTAAGGTGCATTTTGGCAAACTCAAGGTGGGCTGCAATGTGCTTTTTACTAAGGAATGGCTTCCATCTGACAAGCCTGATTGGTGGATTGATGCAGAGACGGTTGTCCTTTTCCAAGGTTCTCCTCTCTCCAAAGAGGAATGCTGTAGCTCTGACAGAGTGACCATCGGGTTTGTTGGTCACCTCCGTGACAAGGGCCCTCCTCCCCCGATTGCTCAGTTTTGACAGCTGTCCAGCTCTGAGTCCTTGTGGTTCCAAACTTCTTCCATTTACGGATGATAGAGGCCACTGTGCTCATTGGGAAGACAAGTGGGCAACTTGCAATACTTGCGAAGTGGATATTGCATCAAATTGAAAAAACAAAACAAAAAAAACACAAACAAAAAAGCTGGTAATACTGCAGGTAACTAACAAACTAACACTGCCTATCATGTTAAAACAGGCCATTATTAACTGTTAACGCGAAGTTAATGTTTCTCATGTATTACATGACGAGACAGCATCTGACCACAGTCTGTACGCCACCTTCCTGCCTAAGGTGTTCTCCATGGCTGGAGACACTGTGATGAGATAAAAAGCAGATATACTTAATTTTCTGCAAAACAATGGTTAATTTCCTACTTGATGGTTGAAAAATTTACTTGACTTGCTTGTATTTGTCTTTGACTGACGTAGTTTCACTTAGCACATACAACAGCATATACATTTAAGAAAAAAACTTTATTTCTATTTTAAAAATGTTAAACATGTTACTGAACATTTTTGTGTACTTTTCATTTGTCACAGAATAATTCATGTTGTATTGTGTTTATTACTACAGTCGAATATTTGTTTTATTATTATATTATATCCATCCATTTTCTACTGGATCACGGGGTGGGGTTGGTAGCCTATCCCAGCTGATCTCGGTAAGGAAGGCAGGGTACACCCTAGAAAAGTCGCCTCCTTATTGCAGGGACAATAGGGATGGACCAACAACTATTCACACTCATATTAGTTATTTTCAAAACAAAATATTTTTTTCTGGCACCCAACCGAGGCTGTGGGTCTCTTAAGATCTCTCTGTTGTGGTTGTATACTCATGTTTTTTCTAAACTAAACAAAGTTGATGCTAAGCATCATGTTTGCTTTTTTTTTTATACCAATGAAAATCAATAAGAGAATCAATAAAGAACCAAAATTTTAAGCAGAATCAAAATTGTAAAAATGTTTTCAATTCCCATCGCTCAGTGGGACCTTATGTGGACAGGTGTGTGCCTTTCTAAATCCTGTCCAATCAACTGAATTTACCACAAGTGGACTCCAATTAAGCTGCAGGAACATCTCAAGGCAATTGAAACACGATTGCACCTGATCTCAATTTTGAGCTTCAGGGAAAAGGCTGTGAATACTTAAGTACATGTGATTTCTTGTGTTTTTTCAATACATTTGCAAAAAGTAGAATTTTGGGGACAAAAAATATTTATTCCATTTTGGAATAAGATTGTTACTAAATGTGGAACAAGTGAATTGCTGTGAATACTTTCCAAATGCACTGTATGCAGAAATCAATTTGAAATTCATATAAATGTCTATTCTGTGTTGCCCCTGCGATGAGGTAGCGACTTGTCCACGGTGTACCCTGCCTTCCGTCCGAATGCAGCTGGGATAGGCTCCAGCACCCCCAACGACCCCAAAATGGACAAGTGATAGAAAATGGATGGATGAATGGATAAATAACCAATTAAATGGACATTTGACATCACTTTTACCTTTATTGAAGACTCTTGTTAAAGAAGACAAGGTGGTAGGGAATGAAAGGAGACAAGAGTCACACAAATGCCACCTTTGTACTTTGCTATCATAAAGAGGAACTGCACTTTTTTTTTTTTAAATGTTGCCTATCGTTCACAATCATTATGAAAGACATAACGATAGATAGATAGACATTTTTTGCTTTCGAAATATTAAATAAATGCGTACAGGAGCCGTTAAATGCTGCCTAAAGAGCCCCTAAAAACATCCAAACAGCTCTATTAGGGTTTTACAAACCCCGTTTCCATATGAGTTGGGAAATTGTGTTAGATGTAAATATAAACGGAATACAATGATTTGCAAATCATTTTCAACCCATATTCAGTTGAATATGTGACAAAGACAACATATTTGATGTTCAAACTGATAAACATTTTTTTTGTTGCAAATAATCATTAACTTTAGTATTTGATGCCAGCAACACGTGACAAAGAAGTTGGGAAAGATGGCAATAAATACTGATAAAGTTGAGGAATGCTCATCAAACACTTATTTGGAACATCCCACAGGTGTGCAGGCTAATTGGAAACAGGTGGGTGCCATGATTGGGTATAAAAACAGCTTCCCAAAAAATGCTCAGTCTTTCACAAGAAAGGATGGGGCGATGTACACCCCTTTGTCCACAACTGCGTGAGCAAATAATCAAACAGTTTAAGAACAACATTTCTCAAAGTGCAATTGCAAGAAATTTAGGGATTTCAACATCTACGGTCCATAATATCATCAAAAGGTTCAGAGAATCTGGAGAAATCACTCCACGTAAGCGGCATTGCCGGAAACCAACATTGAATGACCGTGACCTTCGATCCTTCAGACGGCACTGTATCAAAAACCGACATCAATCTCTAAAGGATATCACCACATGGGCTCAGGAACACTTCAGAAAACCACTGTCACTAAATACAGTTTGTCGCTACATCTGTAAGTGCAAGTTAAAGCTCTACTATGCAAAGCGAAAGCCATTTATCAACAACATCCAGAAACGCCGCCGGCTTCTCTGGGCCCGAGATCATCTAAGATGGACTCATGCAAAGTGGAAAAGTGTTCTGTTGTCTGACGAGTCCACATTTCAAATTGTTTTTGGAAATATTCGACATTGTGTCATCCGGACCAAAGGGGAAGCGAACCATCCACATTGTTATCGACGCAAAGTTCAAAAGCCAGCATCTGTGATGGTATGGGGGTGCATTAGTGCCCAAGGCATGGGTAACTTACACATCTGTGAAGGCACCATTAATGCTGAAAGGTACATACAGGTTTTGGAACAACAAATGCTGCCATCTAAGCGCCGTCTTTTTCATGGACTCCCCTGCTTAATTCAGCAAGACAATGCCAAGCCACATTCAGCACGTATTACAACAGCGTGGCTTCGTAAAAAAAGAGTGCGGGTACTTTCCTGGCCCGCCTGCAGTCCAGACCTGTCTCCCATCGAAAATGTGTGGCGCATTATGAAGCGTAAAATACGACAGCGGAGACCCAGGACTGTTGAACGACTGAAGCTCTACATAAAACAAGAATGGGAAAGAATTCCACTTTCAAAGCTTCAACAATTAAGTTTCCTCAGTTCCCAATAGTTTATTGAGTGTTGTTAAAAGAAAAGGTGATGTAACACAGTGGTGAACATGCCCTTTCCCAACTACTTTGGCACGTGTTGTAGCCGTGAAATTCTAAGTTACGGTAATTATTATTTGCAAAAAAAAAAATAAAGTTTATGAGTTTGAACATCAAATATCTTGTCTTTGTAGTGCATTCAATTGAATATAGGTTGAAAATGATTTGCAAATCATTGTATTCAGTTTATATTTACATCTAACAAAATTTCCCAACTCATATGGAAACGGGGTTTGTATATACATGATGTTAAGTTAAAGTTAAAGTACCAATGATTGTCACACACACACTCGGTGTGGTGAAATTTGTCCTCTGCATTTGACCCATCCCCTTGTTCACCTCCTGGGAGGTGAGGGGAGCAGAGGGCAACAGCGGTGCCGCGCCCGGAAATCATTTTTGGTGATTTAACCCCCCAATTCCAACCCTTGATGCTGAGTGCCAAGCAGGGAGGTAATGGGTCCCATTTTTATAGTCTTTGGTATGACTCGGCCGGTGTTTGAACTCACAACCTACCGATCTCAGGGCGGACACTCTAACCACTATGTGAATATATATATGTAATGTAGTAACAGGCACATTTCTAATAACATTTAATATTTACTTATTTTAAACATTTTAAGCTTACGCGGCACTTAATTTAAAAAAACGCATACACAAAGTTTGCTTTTCTCCCCCCCTTTAATCACTCATTTCTGCTAACTGCAGACTTTATAAGGGCCAATATTAATGAAACATCACTTACTGTGCAACGCCAGCTGTCATTAGGATGCCGACTGCTACAATGTTCATATATTTCCTTTTAGATGAAAAATGTCTCATAACCTTCGCAAAGAAACGGGGTGGGGGGCAGGATCTGGCGCTTTTCGTGTCTTTCTCGCCCGTTCCAGTTCCTCAATGGCTGTCAAAATGTCCCAAAATGTCCAGGTGAGATGCATGATTTAATCTAGAACTATAATCTAGAATCTGTTGTTAGCATTTTTAAGGCTGTAATCCAATTGTGTGTGTTGGTTCTTTGGGAATGCAGTAAAATGCTCTCCCCTTCCCACCTGCTCGTTTGTTCTGGCATCCTGACGCACAACAATAGTTTGACCAACTGAGAAAGACACGGCGAAACTAACCTTGTCGCGATTTTCCCTGGCAGTATGGGAATTTGTTTTGATTATGCATAGAAATTATGTACCACAGCTCTATAGTGTTTTTCACCTTCTGACAGTAACCCAGACTGTGGCAAACATTTAGTGACATTTTTCATCCAAAAAAGAAATTAAATAATCATTTAAAAACCGAGGTAAAACTATATCACTTTCAAGTCAAATAAATTCAGCAGTTATGTCCTGAATTAAACCTAATACTTTTAAAACAAGTTAACCACTCCAAAAATGTCAATTTAAAAAAGGTGAACTTCAAAACTATCTAAAGTGACAGAATCATTCTGGGTAATTTAGAGTTAAAAAAGTCACAGGAGTACCAGGAAATGTTGGAATCAGTCATCGCATTTACAGGAAGCTAATGGAGACAAGCCAACCTTTGCATAAAACCTCCCAGACCCTTGGTCTTGTGGGCAATCTAGCACTATATAATTTGGTTCAAGGTGGAAATCCACATTTAAGCATCATCCCTTTTTAAAATATTACCAATTGAAAACTTAAGGGGTTGGTTTGGTAGAACAAACTTTTCTTCCCAATCTCTTTCTTGATAGTTGATAAAGGCAACGCTCATCAATCAATAAAAAATTACACTAAAAGTCAAATATGTTAAATGGGATAGCGTCGCAAAAACCAGACGGGTGTTACATAGTTTCACAAGAAGAATCAACTAGAAGACATGTTGATTCAATTAGGTTCCCAACACTTTTAAAATTTATGATTCAACTGTACAACATTAACAGGAATTGCCAACCACTGTACTTCTATGAAAAGTTTCCCTCCTGTGATCTACAGCTTTGTAATTGAAATTTTAGTTACAAGTCCTAGGTCAGGACGCCAACGTCTACACACACACACTTTAAACTATGCACGTTGATAGCAAGACTGTGATATGATGTAATTTTTTATTGGTAAGATATCTGCTTAAATTGAGGGAGATAGCATTCAAGAAAACTTGTATTCTTGGTGGACCACCAAAAAGCTCACATTAATATATTACATTTCAAGCAAGAAACCATATTTGGTATACCAAAAAGTTCCAATAGGTACCGCACACACATGAGCCAACATAGGACCAATTAATACAGTAAATGTTGATAAACGCCAATGATAATGTAATCGTGTATAACCACATAAACTGAAGTTTAGACTTGCCTTATAAAGTCTTTTATAGTCAATGGTAGAGGGTTACAATGTTACATTTCTAAGTATATTGAATGAGTACACTATAAAAAATTAACAGTCTTCTCAACAATTATGTCACACTTAAGGGACAAGATACAATTTCAACTTCATATGAAATTGTAAAAAAAATAAAATTATACTATTATTCAAGAAATATAGGCTGTATACTAGAGGTAGGAATCTTTGGGCACCTCACAATTTCATTACAATTACGATTCAGGAGCTATGATTCAATTAAAAATCGATTATTGATGAGTCTGTAATTTATGTACATTGATGCAGTTTTACATTTCTTTTAATTTCACTAAATAAGCGCAACTTAAAATAATCAATTCATTTGTAATATTAAAACAATCATGACGGATCATGACATTATCAGATCACTTACGATCCCCTTGTCGTAAATCTGGTCTTGTGTCTTACCTTTATCAGAAGTGTCTTTACCCCCACGAGTAAAATCTCGCATGGAGTTTAAAAGTAATGGCAAATACATTTTCCATTTCAAAAATTGTCACACAAATAATCTGTCGTTCATCAAGCTTTCGTGTCGAAGGGACAGGACTAATTTGTGTGCTTCATGGGAACACAGCTGCTTATTAGAGGACATAATTATTGTTGGGCAATAGGGAATCCTATACTTATTTCCCTCAATTTAGTACAAATTATCATTTATAATAAGTAACTCATACTATATTTTACTACATTTTTAACAACCCTACTACATGGTACTGTTTTAATATAAATACTAACTATTCCTTCACTTGAATTGGTTCCAAAAAAATCCCTCTCTATGATGAAAACAAATTAGGACAAACATTCATAAAAAACATTTCATAGAACAAATATTCTATAACAAAAATATCATATTATTTTTCACTTATACAGGTATTGTGTTTTTTTTTATCTTTAGTTAAATAGGCTGGTATCATGTCCACATCATTACCTTTGGCTAAATATTGAGACGGCACTGTGGGGTTGCACACAAAATGAAACATAAAAAATATGATTATATTACATTAAAGAGTTACACATTTGCTTTGTAAAACTGTATGAAAAAGAGTATACCTTACCTGTTAAAATCTTAAAGTATAAACATATATGCTGACTCGCTAAACTCTGCAGCTTGGTACCACCCACCTTATACTGTATAATGCCACAGAAGCCAAACCACATCCTCAACAATGTCCATACGGTACAATGAGCACCCTTGTTGCTCAGTGAGAAAATGCAATTTTGACCTACATGCATCTTTGGGTGTGTACACTGAATGTATAGGATTCAACTTTATTGTCATTGCACTTAAACGTATTTGACCTTTTGTACAATTACAAATATAAAACTCACCTCCTGAAACCGGTGCATCCATAAAAACAGCTCCCATCTTCTCAGCTGCTGCTGCCACCTCTTTTGAAACTGCTGGATCAATTGTACTAGAGTCAATAAGCAGGGAGCCCTTCTTCACTTTCCTGTTGAAAAAAAGGTTGTCACATAATATTCTGAAAAGTTAATTAAATGAACTGTGTGTGCAAATACATAGTGAAAAAAACACATACTTGAGAATACCATTGGACCCAGTATACACATCAACAACATTGGCATTTGAGGGAAGCATGGTGATAATGCGGTCAGCCTTGTCTGCTACCTCTGCAGGATTATCAACGATCTGTAAAAAACATACAAGTAATGATGAAGATAACGAGCAGTTTACAGTTTAGAATGTACAAAATAGAAGCTTAAATATATATTTTACTATCTCACCTGTGCACCTAGCTCTTGAATTTCCTTGCAGGACTCTGGGAAGACATCAGTGGCAATGATTGGGTAGCCATGCTTCAGCAAATTCTTGGCCATTGGGTTTCCCATATTGCCCAGGCCAATGAAGCCCACTTGTGTCTTGGAGGCCATAGACCTTGTGGAGGCTGTCACATGATAGTTGCATGCTTATTATAATTTTATTTTGCTAATTATTTGAATTAAGCAAAAACTTTAGCACTGTGTAGCTAACATTGCTAAATAAACCATATGGCTAAAATAGGTGTAGTTTCTCAGTCATATAAATAAAATTATGAAGGAATAATCTCTAAATCACACCTAAAAAGACTAAGCCATGCCTTTTCCTCGAGCAAGTTAGACTACTTCAATGGCATCTTCTCACTGGGCTCTCTAAAAGAGCTGTAAAGCAGCTGCAGTACATCCAGAATGCTGCTGTTAGAATCCGGATTAGAACCAGGAAATACGACAATAATAATCCAGTATCCCGAAATGTGTTTGTCATTCTTGTTTGGTGTGGGTTCACAGTGTGGCGCATATTTGTAACAGTGTTAAAGTTGTTTATACGGCCACCCTTTGTGTGACCTGTATGGCTGTTGATCAAGTATGCCTTGCATTCACTTATGTGTGTGTAAAAGCCGCTTATAATATGTGACTGGGTCGGCACGCTGTTAGTATGGAGGAAAAGCGGACCTGACGACAGGTTGTAGAGGATGCTAAAGGCAGTGCCTTTAAAGCACGCCCCCAATATTGTTGTCCGGGTGGAAATCGAGAGAAATTCGGGAGAATGGTTGCCCCGGGAGATTTTCGGGAGGAGCACTGAAATTCGTGAGTCTACCGGGAAAATCGGGAGGGTTGGCAAGTATGGGTCTATGTACTGTAAGTGAACGAACACAAACATTTGACAGACAGTTGCGATAGCCAATCAGATCACGAGTTGTTGTCAGTAAGGCCTTCTAGATGGCCTAAGGCAGATATATAGTGATGTTATGAGTGAGGTAACATAAGAACTCCATTACCCAACATGCCACAGTAGTGAAGAGCATGCGCAGTAGCCCCATTTTGGTTGTTGAATGCAGACATGCAGCGGAATGTTTTTGATGAGCACGCTGTGGAGTAAACTTTAAGAACTCAGCCAACACGCCTCGTCTGCATCTTTAATAATTAGACAAGACAACACATATTTGCAAGGCCATTTTCAAGAAGGATATTTAAAGAGAAAATATATCTTGTGAGACAATGTCGGCCAACCCCGGAAACTAGCTCAGCTGTCCCAGCGATGAAATGTGAGTTCAGATATTTTATTTCTTTATTTTTTTACAATTTTAATTTTGACAGTACCACATAAGATATGTTTTAATTGCTGATACGGGTTTATTGATTTTTAAATGCGCCAGAAAATAACCCGTTTTGTACAATGCCCAGGAGTGCGTAAATGTGTTTCTGTATAGTACTCCTCCAGCAATGGTCACATCAATTATGGTATTTTGAGAGGTAATCATTGAAGTCGGACATCACTGAAGGCCTCGGTGGGAAACGCATGGCCCGCCACTGTTTAAAATGTATTGTTATTGAATCGTATCGTAACCCATTCATCTAGATTCATATCGGATCAGCATTTAAGGTAGAGGTGCACACTCCTAGTAAACATGCATGTACAAAGTTCCATACAATCAATGTATGACAACACACAATCAAGAAACTGCAATTTGACTGTAAAGAAAACAGAGCTTGTTTGGACTGCTAAAAGAGGTCAGGCACACACCAGAAAACAGACAGACAGAAGAGTTTACTCTTAAAAGTTGTTCTCTGCCCTATGCTAGTCAGTGCGGTTATTACATAACCTTCCTTGAACACAAGAGAAACAGTGGCAGACTATGACATATATTAGCCATTATAGTGGAAAACATTACCATAGTTGGTCCGTTTCACTGCTCGTTTCTCTAGGTTGGAGATATTATCATTATATTGCAGAAGAGTTGAAACTAAGACGGTGGAAAAGTCCTACAATTACCCAAATGACAGCAAGACGCCCCCCAGACCTAGCTAAAACCAGTGTGTCCAAAATGTACTCAAACTTCACTCTGTTTCCAGCAAAACTAGACGGTCCATTCGGCCACATGACGTTTCAACATCAATAAGTAGACGCTACGCATGTAAAAGTTCAACTTAGAAATTCTTACCAATCGCAAAGTCAACATTCTTGCACCGCCTACCGACTAAGCAGCGAGTCCCTCTCAACACGGCCGCCATACTTGTCTCCCCTGTGACGTCGCTTGCTGAGGCAATGTTACGGGCTTCAATGACAGACTGCTTAGCCAATCAGAGAGCGCGATCCACCCCGTGTACAGCCAATGAGTGGCAGGGGAGGGTCAAGAATTCAACTTTATTTTTTGCTTATTTGAAATATAATAATTGTCGTGGGTACATTTTTTATCTAGAAATGTAGATTTTTCAAAACAAATCCATCCTTCCTCAGCTTTTACAAAAAACTGCTACTTTTTGTCATCTATAAAATGAATGTACACAAGACACACTGTGGAACTAAACCATGCAATTAACCAACTGACGCTCTCAAACAACCGGCCCTCCCTATGTATGTATGTATATATTCGGTCCATCCAGACCCACACCTCCCGCCACCTGAACAGTTTTTTCCCCTCAGCCATCAGGCACAGCTCTTGTTATTACCAAATCTGTGTTACCGGTATATGTGTTTTATGTTGCACGATTGCACCAAGAAAAATTCGGCGGGGGGTGCTGGAGCCTGTCTCAGCTGAATTCGGGCGGAAGGCGGTGTACACCCTGGACAAGTCGCCACCTCATCACAAGGCCAACACAGATAGACAGACAACATTCCCACTCACATTCACACACTAGGGCCAATTTTAGTGCTGCCAATCAACCTATCCCCAGGTACATGTTTTTGGAGGTGGGAGGAAGCCTGAGTACCCGGAGGGAACCCACGCAGTCACAGGGAGAACATGCAAACTCCACACAGAAAGATCCCAAGCCCGGGATTGAATTTAGGTCTACTCACTACTACTAACCCCTGTTCCACCGTGCTGCCTTATATATATATCAATCAATCAATCAATGTTTATTTATATAGCCCTAAATCACAAGTGTCTCAAAGGGCTGCACAAGCCACAACGACATCCTCGGTACAAAGCCCACATAAGGGCAAGGAAAAACTCACCCCGGTGGGACGTCGATGTGAATGACTATGAGAAACCTTGGAGAGGACCGCATATGTGGGAACCCCCCCCCCCCCTCTAGGGGAGACCGAATGCAATGGATGTCGAGTGGGTCTGACATAATATTGTGAGAGTCCAGTCCATAGTGGATCCAACATAATAGTAAGAGTCCAGTCCATAGTGGGGCCAGCAGGACAGCATCCCGAGCGGAGACGGGTCAGCAGTGCAGAGATGTTCCCAGCCGATGCACAGGCGAGCGGTCCACCCCGGGTCCCGATTCTGGACAGCCAGCACTTCATCCATGGCCACCGGACCTGTGCCCCCCCCACCCCCCACAAGGAAGAGGGGAGCAGAGGAGAAAAGAAAAGAAACGGCAGATCAACTGGTCTAAAAGGGGGGTCTATTTAAAGGCTAGAGTATACAAATGAGTTTT
>NC_084551.2:35692500-35730000 GCF_033978685.3 Nerophis lumbriciformis | reverse complement strand
CCATAACAGTAATGATAACATTAATTTTAACAATAACTGATATGCCATTTTTATATCATAACATACATAACTGCTACAAACAAATGCAAATACAAATTAATACAGTTAAGTACAGCCCTATTTAATATTAAATATTTAACTATAAATATGTTTTTTTTGTACAGAAAAACACTCAATGATGGCATTAAAGGTAATGTTTAACACATGTACATTAAGTCTCAGGTGTCTCACACTTGTGTAAATGAAACATACTGCCCAAAATCTAGCCTTGGTGAGGCACAAGAAACATGTTTTTTTGTCAACGCTGCGGGAGTGAGTATTCCAACATCAACAGGATCCATACTAGGGCTGGGCGATATGAACGTAAAAGTATATCTCGATATATCTCGATATATTTTCCGGTGAAAATATACATATAAAGATATTCATTTTTGATCGAAATTCACTGAAATTCTTAATTAAACTGAATGACAACTGTACTGTAAACAGTCAGTGGCACTTTTATTAACCCAGTTTGTCCAGATGGGTATTAACAGAATAGAAAAGAAACTGTTTAAGTAGCACATAATTACATAGCATAAATAAAATAGAAAAACGTAAAAGGTTTAAATAAAATAGAAAAATATTTTTTATGCATAAAATAAATAACATAACTGTGCAAATAATACAAAATGTATCAAACTCAGATAAAAAATACATTTGCCTGCAGGCACTTTTTAATTCCCAGTCGACGGTTCTGTGGTCAGCGCGAAGTAAGTGACTTTACTGTGCGACTATGATCTTCCTCACTTTGGCGTACATTCCTTGCAATAGCTCCTTGAGAAATGTTGTTCTTAAACTGTTTTGAGTATTTGCTCACGCATTTGTTCACAAAGTGGTGACCCTTGCCCCATCCTTGTTTGTGAACAACTGAGCATTTCATGGAAGCTGCTTTTATACCCAATCGTGGCACCCACCTGTTCCCAATTAGCGTGTTCACATGTGGGATGTTCCAAATAAGTGTTTGATGAGCATTCCTCAACTTTCTCAGTCTTTTTTGCCACTCGTGCCAGCTTTTTTGAAACATGTTGCAGACGTCAAATTCCAAATGAGCTAATATTTGCAAAAAATAACAAAGTTTTCCAGTTCGAACGTTAAGTATCTTGTCTTTGCAGTCTATTCAATTGAAAATAGGTTGAAAAGGATGTGCAAATCATTGTATTCTGTTCTTATTTACGATTTACACAACGTGCCAACTTCACTGGTTGAGTTTTGTAAAATACATGACAAAAGATAGCATTAAAGGAGAACTGCACTTTTTTGGGGAATTTTGCCAATCATTCACAGTCATTATACAAGACATGATGACAGATGTGTTTTTTTTCATGTATTCTAAATAGTAAAAAATGTGATCAAAAGTCAGCTTACAATGGAGCCTATGGGAGTTGCTGTATTCTGCCCTTAAAACAACATCCAAACACCTCCATTAAGGTTTTATATACATGCTGTAAATATAAATATACATCTAATGTAATAACTGGCAAAAGAGGTTATGTTTTCGCCAGGGTTGGTTTGTGTGTTTGTTAGCAACATAACTCAAACAGTTATGGATACATTTTAATGACATTTTTCAGGAAATGTCCCAAAAATTTGTTCTCTCATGTACTACGAACACACTTCACCGTCTGCTTACGGCATTCCACGCCGCCTCCTTTCCGGTAACGTGGTGCGCAGAGGATTTTGGTGTTACGGTAGCGTGGCATTGTGATGCCGTAGGTCGTCTTTTCAAGATGCAGAGGGATGTCAGGAAGCGGCTTGCAGGTGAGAATAAATGATTTATTCTGATTGCAGAACAAAATGCTGCGCGGTGCACCACGGCACGGAAAACCAGAGGGTAGCAAAGATGCTAATATCAAAAATGTAAACTATGAGCGAAACTAGGAGCGTAACTTGTTGCGTAGGAGCAAACAAAACCAACAGACCGAATGAGGCCGGCGCGTAAACTAAAATAGCCCTCTGATTAGTGCCCGGGCAACAGGTGCGCGTCCGGGACACTAACCAGAGGCAGGTGACTATAATCTGCCGTCATGGCAACAGAAACAAACTCAAGAGGTGCTGAAAACACAAGTGACTTGAAAACAAAAACAAAAATATGATCCGGGCAGCGGATCATAACAGTACCCCCCCCTTAAGGGACAGATTCCAGATGTCCCCTGGCAAAACTAAAACCCCCCCGACTATAACAAAGTTCAAGAGTCAAGGGAGGGTGGAGGGAGGATTTGGCGGAGGGTCGCCAGGCCACGTGTCCCCGAATCCACCGGGGACGAGTCAGGTGGCGGCGGCGAATGGAACGCCGATGCCGGAGGCGAGGCGGGCGACCACGGAAAGGCCACATTCGTGGCTGCCGAGAAGGTGGGCGTGAGTGGCGCCAGAAGTTCAGCAGCCGGAGAGTTCTGCGACTACGTCTCGGGTGTCGCTGCTGTTTGCGCCACTGGCGTCCATACACAAACCTCCGAGAGCGCCGCTTGCGCAGCCAGACCACTCGAGGTCGCTGAGACGACGATGAGGGCGAGAGAGCAGACGTCGCCGTGAAAGCAGGAGGAGTCGTCGTCGCCGTGGAAGCAGGAGGAGTCGTCGTCGCCGTGGAAACAGGAAGCGTCGTCGCCGTGGAAACAGGAAGCGTCGTCGTCGCCGTGGAAACAGGAAGCGTCGTCGCCGTGGAAGCAGGAAGCGTCGTCGCCGTGGAAGCAGAAAGCGTCGTCGCCGTGGAAGCAGAAAGCGTCGTCGCCGTGGAAACAGGAAGCGTCGTCGCCGTGGAAACAGGAAGCGTCGTCGCCGTGGAAACAGGAAGCGTCGTCGCCGTGGAAACTGGAAGCGTCGTCGCTGTCGGCGTGGGCGGAGCAGGCGGCTCGTCTGTCGGCGTGGGCGGAGCCAGAGGCGAAGCAGGCGGCTCGTCTGTCGGCGTGGGCGGAGCCAGAGGCGGAGCAGGCGGCTCGTCTGTCGGCGTGGGCGGAGCCAGAGGCGGAGCAGGCGGCTCGTCTGCCGGCGTGGGCGGAGCCAGAGGCGGAGCAGGCGGCTCGTCTGCCGGCGTGGGCGGAGCAGGTGCTGGTGTGGGAACCAGACTTGGAGCAGGTGCTGGTGTGGGAACCAGACTTGGAGCAGGTGCTGGTGTGGGAACCAGACTTGGAGCAGGTGCTGGGCGTGACTTTGGCGGAGGTGGCCTGGCCGGGGGTTGCGGCTTAGCACGCCGAAGGACTGGTGGTGGCGGCCGGGCAGGAGGTTGCGGCTTAGCATGCCGAAAAACCGGTGGTGGCGGCCGGGCAGGGGGTTGCGGCTTAGCATGCCGGAGGACTGGTGGCGGAGGCCGGCATGGAGGTTTGGGCTTGGCTGGGCGCAGCTGTGGCCGCCCACTAGCAAAGCACCCAGTACTAGCCCCCCCCTCAAGAAGCGGATCCCAGACGCGTCTTGTGCAGTCTGGAACAGTCTTTAGGGGTGGGAGGGAGGAGGTGAGGAGGGGGGTAGGCTCCTCCCCTTTTGATTGTCCAAATTCTCTATTCTGCTCTTCAATAGCATGCGGAGTGTCCTTTGCCGCTTGGGATTGTTCCTCAAGTCTTAGTTCAATCAGTACCTTCCGGTACCACTCATCCACCCAAGCAGGACTATACTTCTCAAGGGGTGTCTCAGAAGATGACTGGGTTGGAACAGGAAGTGGAGAAGGCAGAGCAGCACGTGGCACAGCAGACAGAGGAGTGGGTGGAGCTTGAGCCTTAGAGGGTGGGGCCAAAGTAATTGGGGGCTGAGCTTGAAAGTCAGAAGGTGAGTGGGACTGACTAGACCTAGAATTAACAAAAATGTCCTGATAGTGTTTAATTGTCAAATTAAAGTCATTAGGAAGTGGCTGACAGTAAGAATTAACAGAATGCAAAAAAATGTCTTTTTCTATGACGTCATCAAAAGTGGACGGGGGCGTGTCCTCGGGGGGCGACAACGGAATGACGTCATAGCTGCAATCCCAGTGATTGACAGGCCAGTCGGAGGAATATTTGAAAATATGGTCATTATAATTACCAACTATTTGAGGAGAATCCTGGGCTGCTTGTAGCTGGCTGTGCTCCGGAGGGAAACGTTGTGGGATAGGTACGTCTTTGCCGCGAGCCGAAGTCTTCTTGGCTGACTTCCGCTTTCGCTGACGCGTTCGGGCTGGCTGTGAGCGGACATCCCCCGGCCAGATGGAGTCGATATGGACCAACGAACCGTCAGGCCCCCACAAAAGGTCTTCGCGCTCCAAAGGGGAATACTGGAGAGTCTCTCTCTCCATCGCCTTTAAGACCAGCCACGTCCCGTAGCCGGAATCCTCCACGCCCTCTTCGAAAAGACTGTCTGCTGTTGGTTTTCTGTTACGGTAGCGTGGCATTGTGATGCCGTAGGTCGTCTTTTCAAGATGCAGAGGGATGTCAGGAAGCGGCTTGCAGGTGAGAATAAATGATTTATTCTGATTGCAGAACAAAATGCTGCGCGGTGCACCACGGCACGGAAAACCAGAGGGTAGCAAAGATGCTAATATCAAAAATGTAAACTATGAGCGAAACTAGGAGCGTAACTTGTTGCGTAGGAGCAAACAAAACCAACAGACCGAATGAGGCCAGCGCGTAAACTAAAATAGCCCTCTGATTAGTGCCCGGGCAACAGGTGCGCGTCCGGGACACTAACCAGAGGCAGGTGACTATAATCTGCCGTCATGGCAACAGAAACAAACTCAAGAGGTGCTGAAAACACAAGTGACTTGAAAACAAAAACAAAAATATGATCCGGGCAGCGGATCATAACATTTGGGAGATGTACTTTATTTTCAGACCCGGCCAACGCTATAGCGCCAGAACAAAAATTACACACCAAGTTTTTGTTTGATAACGTCACGTCTGTATTGTGAAGACTTTGACACCTAAATACCGCGGCATCTACATTACCATTACATCCGTAGTTTTTAATTTAGTTTACATTTTAGGCTTTTGGTGAACATGTGTTTTTAGTTTTAGTAAAATTTTTGTCATCTAAATTAATAAAATTTTAGTTTAGTCAATAAAATTACATCACATTTTAGACAGCTAAAATTACAGTAAATTTAGTCAACTAAAATATAAAGTATAAAAGACAAGGCCTCTTTTAAGTTTATTTAAAAGCACCTTTATTTAGACTACCTGCGAAGCGTTTAAGACAAAGTAACATGATCTTATGGTCAGGAATTGTGTAACCAGTATTTTTTTGCCCCACACGTCAATACCAATGGATATCTTTCAGGCACTTTTTAAAAATGTTTATGCTATGTCGCTGGCAAAGCAGTTTTGTATTTGTGTTGGTAAAAGGAGTTACAATGCATACTTTCATCATAATTTGTTTATGAGCGCAGAACAATCGGAAGCATCAAATACACACATGTGGCGTGGCAAGCGTCATCCATCCAAATTCTACCGCTTGTCCCTCTCATTTGTTAATGTTCGCCTCAAATAAATAGGTAACGGTGCATCAACTTTTATCTTTTTGCTGTGCGTGTGACTTAAGCGTGTTGGACCACATTAAAATGTGTCATGTCTTTAGAGTTACAATTAAATAAATGATTCCTTGAGGCAGAAAAAATTGTTTTATAATTTTTTTGTAAAGAATTAATATGGTAGAATTAGCTTTAACCTGCAGTTGTGTAGCTGTCATGATGGATGGCACACCTGCTGATGGCATCCTAGCATTAAAGATGAAATGTGTCCTCTTCACTTTTTCCTAGATGTACACATATTACTATGTGGCACATGTTATAGATTTTGGTTTTGGCGGTGAAAAATTCCAACTTCCTCAGTTTACAAGGAAAATCATCTGATTGGCTCTCCTACTCCCAGCCCCTTTCTCATATATATGCTGCTAAAGGGCTGTGACTCGATATATTTCAAACTTGTCCCACCCATCTGCAAGACAGAATTAAATATGATTGGATTTCATTTTTGTCAACATGTTCCTCTTTTTTTAAATCATTGAGTAAAATATCAGTTAATTTGGTTATCGTCTTATAGTCAGCGTGTATTTGTTTTGTTTCTTTATCGTCAGGGGAGAATAGGTTGTTGATGTTAACTGGGACACAAATTATTGGTCAAGGAAATTATCACAATGTTTAGCATTTCTAAAAGGAATAAACAATGCCGTGCCAACTACTGTTTTTTTGTCTGCAGAAAATACCTTTTATATTAATATTTTTAACAGAGGTGTGCTAACTTTGTATATCCCCTATAGCAGCAAAAGCAGTTTTAACTTTTTGTTCCAGTGTCTGGGGTGTGGCATACATTGTATTTAGTTAGGTGTGTCACCGTGAGTTTACTCAGCTTATGCAATGGAGTAAACATCCCTACTAGTTGGTTCAGTGGCGCCACTCCAGTAGTCAGAGCAAATAAATTTTTTTTGATGATATTTTTCCATTCACATGTCATGCATTTACAGTATGCTTTTTAATGACTGTTCATGTGGATTTGCCCATTTGCCATTACCTGCCATATTGCATCATGTCATTCAATAATTCAAGGAAATTGGTCATGAGACACATGAGATGGCATGAAAATGTGTATCTGATATCCCAGACTTTTAGCCCAATAAGTACTACAAGAACGATAATATGTACATAATAATTTCAATAGAATATGATAATTATAGGAATAACAAATGGAATAGATAGTGATTCTGTAGTACAAATAGAATGTGAAAACAATGACAACAAACCAAATAAAAGCCCAGTTCAACAGAGTTAGGACAAATGTCCAATTTAAGTGTTCCTCGTGCAGGGATGAGGAGGGGGGTTGGAGTTAAAGATTAGTATGCTACATAGCACCATCGGAGTTCAGCAGGCTAGCAGCTTTTGGAAAGAAGCTGTTCCTCAGTCTGGTGGTCCTACTTTGGATGTCCCTGAGGGTAGGGGATCAAAGAGAGGGTGTGCAGCGTGGGTGGAATCCTTGGCGATGCAGAGAGGCCTCTTTTTGTATCTGCTGATGAAGATGTCTGTGGTGGTGGTGATGGTGGGAAAGCTGCTCCCGATAATCTTCTGAGCAGCTTTCACTACCCTCTGCAGTGTTGGCTGGCTCAGGGAAGCTCTAGAGCAGGGGTTGGTAACCTTTAATTTAAATGAACATTTCCTCTTCCACTAAATGTTAGACCTACTGGCTTTGGAGCGCTTGACAAAAGTGTGTGACATTACAGTGAGAGACATGGATGTAAATAATTTTTTCAGAAAAGTAACTTGCATACTGAAAGGAGTTGTTGTCTTTGTGTTATTGTTCCATTTAGTATTTGTAATAAATTATTTATTTGTGTCTTATAAAAATCCATAATATATTTTGTGAACAGTGTAACTGACTTAGGAGTAAGTTTATATGTATTTTAGGTATAAATCCGATTTACACTAAAATTTGCCTTACATTATCGTCTAGGAAATGAACTCGTTAATAACCCGAGGACTGACCTATACTTCACCTTACCCTCCATTGAGGAGGGGTCTTTAGGACCAGTTTAATTTAAAACACAATTTTATACAAGATATGGAGTGCTTGTCTTGTCTTGTCCTGTCCTCTGCCAGGAAAACGTTGAAGACTCCTGATTTAGAGTTGAAACATTTTCCCAAAGGAAATAATGGTAATATATTGAATCAGTTTTTGTAGTGCTGTCTCTTATGGACAAAATATATATCCCAATATTGGTAATTTTATTTCCCTATAATGATATATATCACAATTAGGGCTAGGCGATATGGCCTTTTATTAATATCTCAATATTTTTATGCATGTCACAATACACAATATATTTCTCGATATTTTGCCTCAGCCTTGAATGAACACTTGATGCATATAATCACACTAGTATGATGATTCTATGTGTCTACATTAAAACATTCTTGTTCATACTGCATTAATATATGCAAATTTTAAACTTTCATGCAGAGAGGGAAATCACAACTAAGTCAATTTACCAAAACTGTATTTATCAAACAGTTATTTAGCAGTGGCATAAACATTCATGTAATTTCAAAACAGAAAGTGCAAGATTGTCAGACATTTAAAAACAAGCTATTAGTGCACTTTTGTGCATGATGTCACTAAGGTGACATATCAAAACAACAGTAACTTAAAGTGCACTTTTTGTACAGAATGCCACTACAATATTTTAAAACAGATAAAGTGCACTTTTGCGCATGATGTCACACAAGATATTTCAAAAACTGTAAAATAAAAATTTGCTGCATAATAGGAAATCAAATTGTGTATGTCCTTCGCTATGTGGTAGGTTACGGCAGACGTTACCTCCTTCTGTTTTTGACAATTTTATCATACGGTGTTGATGTGGAAATGGAAGACGCCAGGCTCAATTGTCAGTGCTGGTTGCTTCGGCATTTTGTGGGTGTGGTACCGGCCAGATTGTATGTTGACATGCGGAGTTTCAAGCACTCTTCATTCTCTAGCGGGTGATTTTTTTAAATGATGCTACAAATTAGTAGTGCTGCTACTTTTTGTAGCAACGCTTTTGCCGCATACTTGACTTCTTGGGAATGAATTCTTCTTCCTCCATTTGTTACCAGATTGGCACCTTCTCTCTCTCGTATTACCACTTGCACCGCTCCGCTAGCACCACCTGCCACAGCTAACGTTACCCATTCTGCTACCTCCCTGCTCCACGAGGGCGTATGACGTTGCAAGCGCGACAGTATGTGACGTATGTAAGAAGGTGCGCTTGTTTTATCTCTCTGTGAGAAGGAGAGACAAGAAAGAGTGAGAAGAGCCTGTAGTGTAATGCTTGCAGCTAAAAGCAACTGCGTGAGAACGTATACTCGAATATCATGATATAGTAATTTTCTATATTGCACAGAGACATACCCGCAATATATTGAGTATATTCGATATATCGCCCAGCCCTAATCACAATATAGTATTTGTTTTCTTAAAATCATAAAAAGGACATGACAATTAAAAAACATGACATTATTGTTGGTACCAGGCTACCAGGCCTTCTTTTCCACTTTGTATACTAGATCATATCTACAAATATGAATTAAGAGATTTTGTAATTCCTCTGTGCCTGCGAGACAGCTTCTCATAGATGTTGCCTTTGGATAACATGTCTTTCTAAGGCTTATTTGATTTTTTTTTCATTTTCATCACGTTTTAGTTTTGAGGTAACTAGTATTTTGTCACATTTTAACAGTGTCTGTACTAATCTTCATGTTTTGTTTTCAAGTGGTAGAACATGTTAGACGCAGTCAAGTCGCTAGCAACGATTCTTCTAATTGCCCGCAACAACTAGTTGGCGGCAATGTTTTGCAGATAAGCCTACAGTTGTTCAGTCGGTGTCTGCTGTTTTTAATCCAAACAAAATAGTTCCTCTCTCCACTTGGAACCAATTTTTTTGAGGGTTTTGTTGGTTTAGCTTCCATTGTAACTGCCTTATGTGCAGTGTTGACATCTATGCTCACCCTTGCTCTCGCCGTAAAGTTCCTTAAATTAAAAAAAGCTCTTGCAAAATAGCAGTGTTGCTACAGTTACATTAGCCGCAGCATGAGCCGCAGTCCAGTCATTAAAATTAGAATACAATTAAGTACAATAGAGAATTAAATCGTACGATAGACATTTTTATATCGTAGTACGATATATATCGTAATATTGCACAGCACTAAGTCTAGTTACTTCTAACTTTTAACATCGCTTTTTGGCTGCTACTTTTTCTTGAACTGTTTTTCTCAGCCTTCCAGTGTGTACAGGCAGAATTGGGGTCAAGTTTTCTGCCACGACTGAGAATTGTTTGTTGCTATTTTTTGCGACTCCTTTTGAGTGTGTACGAGAGACAGCTGTAAATTACAGCCATGAATGCCAGCTTTATTACTCTGGCCGACGAACAATTTTTATTCACCGGTAATAGAATTAGTTGCGGAAAAATATAGACTAGAGATTTATGGGCCGATATTATCGGCCCATAAATGCTTTAAAATGTAATATCGGAAATTATCAGTATCGTTTTTTTTATTATCGTTTTTTATTTTTTTTATTTTTTATTAAATCAACATAAAAAACACAAGATACACTTACAATTAGGGCACCAACCCAAAAAACCTTCCTCCCCCATTTACACTCATTCACACAAAAGGGTTGTTTCTTTCTGTTCTTCTGGTACCTACATTACCGGTATATATCAATATATACAATACAGTCTGCAAGGGATACAGTCCGTAAGCACACATGATTGTGCGTACTGCTGGTCCACTAATAGTACTAACCTTTAACAGTTAATTTTACTCATTTTCATTAATTACTAGTTTCTATGTAACTGTTCTTATATTGTTTTACTTTCTTTTTTATTCAAGAAAATGTTTTTAATTTAGTTATCTTATTTTATGATTTTTTTTAAAAAGGACCTTATCTTCACCATACCTGGTTGTCCAAATTAGGCATAATAATGTGTTAATTCCACGACTGTATGTATCGTTATCGGTTGATATCGGTATCGGTAATTAAGAGTTGGACAATATCGGATATCGGCAAAAAGCCATTATCGGACATCCCTAATATAGACATTAAACGAAAATGTTCTTTTAAACCACTGATGTTAACATAAGCTAGCCGACGGTTGTCTTGCTTTATTTTCTGTTACATTTAAAAAAAAAAACTTTGAGCAAGTTGCAAACAGCCCTTTTAACGATAAGTAACATATATATTTTTTAACAGCCTTAAAGCGTAAAAATCGGGTCAGCACAACACCCACATTAAAGAACTGCTGTCTTTATTGATTAATGATGTACTTGTAATGCAAAATTGTGTCCCATCCCAGGTATGCTTCACGCATCTACATTTTTCACAGGTTTTACTCACAACTTCTTCTGCTCTTAACACCTGTGCTGAGGTTATGAAATTTTGCATTACGTTTTTGCTGAACCTGTCTTGAGGTACATTGATGCTCTGAGTGATGTGGTGCAGTCTCGTGAGCTGAACCTTTAAGGCACATTTTTCCTGAACATGAAGTCATATTTCAAACTTTACAACCTCCGAGGCGTTCGACTGCATTTGAAAATTACATGACATTCATTGTCAAGCTATTATGATTTACATGTGTTAATGTTCGACTTTACTCCGGGATTCAAATCAAAACCATAAATCCCACTCACGATAAACATATACAAGACATTTTCTTGTTACGTTGACGAATACAGCCTTTGGCCCTTAGAACATTTCTTATACAGCATGACTTGGAGTTGCTTCGAGTCTCATGGAGTAACGGTGTTGGGGTAGAGGTGAAAGCTAGCACGACTTTGTAATTAACGCGTCTGACCTACTCAGTGGCCTAGTGGTTAGAGTGTCCGCCCTGAGATCGGTAGGTTGTGGGTTCAAACCCCGGCCGAGTCATACCAAAGACTATAAAAATGGGACCCATTACCTCCCTGCTTGGCACTCAGTATCAAGGGTTGGAATTGGGGGTTAAATCACCAAAAATGATTCCCGGGCGCGGCCACCGCTGCTGCCCACTGCTCCCCTCACCTCCCAGGGGGTGATCAAGGGTGATGGGTCAAATGCAGAGAATAATTTCGCCACACCTAGTGTGTGTGTGACAATCATTGGTACTTTAACTTTAACTTTACTCAGTTTGGGATTCTTGAAAACTTCCTGCATGTGTTCAGACTGACTGGCACTTGGACGGCCTCCTGGTATCGTTTACTGTACAACACTCAAAACGGCACTGCATCATACTGAAAACAATATTTTCACCCTCTCATACAGCTAAATACGTAGATCAAATACAACAAACGCCTTGGTACCACATCAGTCTTCTGCATTGCAACATTCTTAAATGAAATCCTCTCTAAGGGTGTCAATTAAAAGTTGGCACTATTTAGTTTAATGTTCTGTGCATACATGCATGGTAGGCATACCTGAGGTAAGTTAAAGAGTTGCTCTCAGGAGTTTTCACCCACCGCCACTAATGAGTAGACTGGCGGGGGCTTGCCTTCAGCAATGACATAAACTCACTATGTGCATGTTTTAATTGCTTCCTGTTCTTTACTGCTGGAGCCTCAAACTGCACTGGTTAACAACAGGGGTTTTTGCAGCAACAGGGCTTCTATCTCTGGCTCTGATGTATGTACACTTGTTGCGTTGTGGTTCCAGACTTTTTTACAACATGGGAGTGAAAATAACAGACAATATGTTCTGAGATAGATAATCAGGATATATTTTAAGTGACAAATTATATTTTGTGACACAATCTAAATGGAAGCAGCTTTATTTTGATAGCACGTCAGAGGCAGCACACTAAAAGCCAGCTTGCAATGTGACTGATTTTGTTTGACAGTTTTATAGCAGCAGGCAAGTTAAATATGTATTTTTTGTACTTGTTTGCCCTGATATCATTAAATATCACAAAATGCATACCATTTCATTAGCATACTATTTCATCCATCCATCCATAATCTACCGCTTATTCCCTTCGGGGTCGCGGGGGGGGGGGGGGGGGGGGGGGGTTCGCTGGAGCTTATCTCAGCTACAATCGGGCGGAAGGCGGCGTACACCCTGAACAAGTCGCCACCTCATCATACTATTTCATTATTTTTATTTTTATCAAATCGCATTTGTACAAGATTATTTCATTAGCATACTATTTCATTATTTTTATTTTTTTCAAATCGCATTTGTACATGATTAGCCTATTCCTGTACATAAAAGTACATTAAAGTACACACACACACACTAGGTGTGGCGAAATTATTACATGTGAGTTGATGCAACATTTGGATTGGCGGCCAGAAATGTTTTGAATTACAATGCTATCTTGTGTTGCGTTCCAAAAGATCTTACGAAGACCTAATGGCGCAAAAACCAAAGCATTTTCCCATGAGAAATACTGCAAATCTAATTAAACTGTTCCAGACACTAACAATATTAAAATTTTATAGAGAATAATTATAGTTTTACATACAGAAAACATGGTGCAATACATATATACTGTATGACCATTTACAGTTGCAAGAAAAAGTGAACCCTTTGGGATTACTTGGATTTCTGCATAAATTGGTCATAAACTGAAGAACTTCATTTAAGCCACAACAATAGACAAACACGGTCTGATTAAACTAATACCGCACAAACAATTCTAGGTTTTATCTTTTTATTGAACACAACATGTAAACATTCACAGTGCAGGGTGGCAAAAGTATGTGAACCCCGAGGCTAATGACTTCTCCAAGAACTGATTGGAGCCAGGACTCAGACTACATGGAGTCTAAATGATGTGAAGAGATCATATGTGTTGGTTAAAGCTGCCCTGTCCTATAAAAAACACACCTGTGATAAGTGTGCTGTTCTCAAGAAGCATTGCCTAATGTGAACCATGCCTCGCACAAAAGAGCTCACAGAAGATCTACAATCAAGAGTTGTTAACTTGCATAAATCTGGAAAGGGTTACAAAAGTATCTCTAAAAGCCTTGATGTCTATGTGTCCTCGGTAAGACAGACTGTCCACAAATGGAGAAAGTTCAGCACTGTTGCTACTCTCCATAGGCATGGTCGAATGCTCAGTGAGGTGAAGAATAATCCTAGAGTGTCAGCTAAAGACTTATAGAAATCTATGGCACATGCTGACATTATTGTTGACAAATCTACAATTTGTAAAACATTGAACAAGAATGGAGTACATGGGAGGACACCACGGAGGAAGCCACTGCTGTCCAAAAAAACTTTCCAGCACATATGAAGTTTTCAAAAGAGCACCTGGATGTTCCACAGCACTATACTGGCAAAATATTCTGTGGACAGTAGGGGTGTAACAGTACGTGTATTTGTATTGAACGGTTTCGGTACGGGGGTTTCGGTTCGGTGCGGAGGTGTACTGAACGAGTTTCCACACGGACATATTAAGTAGCGTACTGCACGTTGTGTAAACAATACTCAAATTGCCGGACATTTGAGGCATTTAAGAAACTCCGCCCTGACAGCTCCGCAAAAGAGGACATGTCCGGTGAAAAGAGGACGTATGGTCAGTCTATCCTAGCCCGGTCGCTGCTAGCATGCTAGCAAAAGAGGACATGTCCGGTGAAACCGATCGCTGCTAGCATGCTAGCAGCTAACGGGCTAGGATAGACTGACCATACGTCCTCTTTTCACCGGATATGTCCTCTTTTGCGGGGCTGTCCGGGCGGAGTTTCTTAAATGCCTCAAATTTCTGGCATTTTGAGTTATGGTTGCGTGTATTAACAATGTACGTTCAGGGTTAAGAAGGGGTTAAAAACAAAACAAATTGTGCGTGCAGCAGCATCCGTGAGGGAGTGGCAGAGACAGAGAGAGTGAGAGAGTTATGATAAACGCGCATGCGTCGCCGGGCTCTGCTTTTTATCCATAGATTTATCAGATTTAATTTTTTGTTATCTATAGCAGGGGTGTCAAAAGTGTGCCCCGGAGGCCATTTGCGGCCCACAGCTAATGTTTTAAAGGCCCACTGCACATTCTAAAAATACTATTAAACAAAAACATAACAAAAGTGAAATAAAAACGCTTAAAGGTTAAATGTAATTTAGAAAAAGTTGCAATGTTGACTAATAAAACAAAGCTGTTTTTTCTTTCAAACTGTCATGCTCAAAACATAATATTGAATCAAAATCAATGTTATTATGAATTATTGACCTATCCAAGGATCCGATTACTTCACATCAAATATTCCACTAAGAAAAATATTTTTGGTGGAAGATTTTGCAAATTTGGTAAATAACCAAAAAATGTATATTTTGTTGTTTTCTTACTGTACCGAAAATGAACCGAACCGTGAACTCTAAACCGAGGTACGTACCGAAACAACATTTTTGTGTACCGTTACACCCCTAGTGGACAGATGAAACCAAAATTGAGTTTTTTGGAAGGAACACACAACTCTGTGTGGACAAAAAAATACACAGCACACTAACATCAAAACCTCATCCCAACTGTGAAATATGGTAAAGGTGGCATCATGGTTTGGGGCTGCTTTGCTGCCTCATGGCCTGGATGGATTGCTTTCATCAATAGAAAAAAATATTCCCAAGTTTATCAGGAAAACCTACGTGAACCCTTTGGTTTACATAAGGTTGCAGGAAAGCTAAAGACCATCTGTCCGCCAACTGAAGCCCAACAGAGAATGGGTAATGCAACAGAACAACATCCCCAAGCATAGAAGTAAATCAACAACAGAATGGCTTCAACAGAAGAAAATACGCCTTCTGGAGTGGCCCAGTCAGAGTTGTGATCTCAAACCGCTTGAGATGCTGTGGCATGACCTCAAAAAAGCGATTCACACCAGACATCTCAAGAATATTGCTGCACTGAAACAGTTTTGTGGAGAGGAATGGTCCAAAATTCCTCCTCACCATTGTGCAGGTCTGATCTGCAACTACAGGAAATGTTTGGTTAAGGTTATTGCTGCCAAAAGTGGGTCAACCAGTTGTTAAATCCAAGGGTTCACATACTTTTTCCACCCTGCACTGTGAATGTTTAAATGTTGTGTTCAATAAAAAGATGCAAACCTATATTTTTTGTGCGGTATTAGTTTAAGCGGACTGTGTTTGTCTATTGTTGTGACTTTAATGAAGATCAGAATGCATTTCATCACCAATTTATGCAGAAATCCAAGTAATCCCAAAGCTTTCACATACTTTTTCTTGTAACTGTAACATAGGCCTGGGCAATACGGCCTAAAAATAAAATTTCAGATTTTTTAACAAAAATTTCAGATTTTTTCTTCCCTACTTTTTAAAAGAAATCAATGAATACAAATAACAGGTAATTCAGAACAAGTTTTGCTTTTATTTGATCAAAAACAAGTAGTTTGAAATTACACTGCATACACTGCATCTTACTCTTAGCAAAATTTGAATTTGTATAATGTTATTTTTAGACCAGATAGGAATTGTACATTGTATTCAATAATTTTCAAAGAACTACATTATGAGCCTTCTCTGCGAGGCAATACTTCTGCTTTAATAAAATACTTCTGTAAACAAAAATTTAGCGTTGTACATTGCATGCAAATAAATAATGATCTCCAACATATACCATTTTAACATATACCATGAATTGATTAACGTGGACCCCGGCTTAAACAAGTTGAAAAACTTATTCGGGTGTTACCATTTAGTGATCAATTGTACGGAATATGTACTGTACTGTGCAATCTACTAATAAAAGTTTCAATCAATCAAAAAATCAAAAACATTGATATTAGTAAAGTGCAAACTTAAAACTTCTATCTTGAAAAATTACTTATGTAAATAAAAGTGTAGCATTGCACATTGCATGCAAATAAACTCCCAAGAAACCTATAAAGTTAGCAATAAACATTAATTAGTAATAAAAATCAATCAGATCAATTAACTGCAAACTTAAAACTTATGTTTTAAATAAAATACTACTGTAAATGAAAATGTATTATTGTACATTGTATGCAAATAAATAACCAAGTAAAACATTGAGATGTCTATAGTTTTAGTAGGTAGATAAATGCAGGCGTTTCACCTAAGTTTTCTGGGCTCCTTGTTCGTGTGTACTGATGTTAAAGACAATGTACACTTCATTGCACATGTAATATATCACTATAATGATGAATAAATGTGTTATAATTTCACAAGAGTTTTGCAGCAGCACACACGCGTACGAGCTGTCCGGTTTGGATGTGCAGAATGACTGCCTTAGTTATCGCTATGTGCATTCCATACTGTACATGGTACTTTGTGTAAATGATTTTGCCACAGTAAGCTGCTGCTTAGGTGGAGTTGTTGCTCCGGTCTTTTGCGCCTTGTAAAGAGTTGCATTCCCCTCACTCGGTTCGATGCTGTTTTAAATGCTTTTTTAAATAAACTTTGCAGCAAACAGTCACTTTCTCTACGGAATCCAAGCCTGTTGCAGCAAATCAAAGCATTGGCAACACTTTTATTTTTCTTTGGAACAAACGTCTCGCGCTCATTAGCATTAGCTATGTTTTGCTCGGCTTGTGGATTTTGGCTAAGGATCTAAGGGGGCAGGTGAGAGCTACGGAAGCTCATGGTGGCAAAAACTATGTCGGAGCAAGAGGAGAAAAACATAGATTTTAGATTTTTGAAATTGTCTGCAACAAAAAACTCGAATTTGTCGATGAAATCGATATATCGCCCAGGCCTAATTTAAAGTCACTTTTACCTCTATTGATAATTCTTGTTGGCGAACATAGCAATGAGCAGAGGAAGGAGGGGTGGGCAGAGTTGGATGGATGACACCTTTGTACTGTGTTACAAGTTCTTTCTTGGTTTTAATAGTGTTTCTCACCTTTATCAACGTGCTGGCAACTTTCTTTGGCCCCACGGTATTTAAAAAAAATGTTTTACTTAATCAAAAGCACAGAGAGACTTAAATAAATAAATGATAAATGGGTTATACTTGTATAGCGCTTTTCTACCTTCAAGGTACTCAAAGCGCTTTGACAGTATTTCCACATTTACCCATTCACACACACATTCACACACTGATGGTGGGAGCTGCCATGCAAGGCGCTAACCAGCAGCCATCAGGAGTAAGGGGTGAAGTGTCTTACTTGCGTTGTAACTGTTGGTTAGCAAACTTCAGAGTCAACCAGTGACAATGTCATAGAGGGTCGAGGGAGCTGGGTGAGCTTGCACGTTTTGTGATAAAAATTCAAATTACAAACTTATTTGGTTCTTGAACAGGGTTCATAAATAGAAAAGTTTGTATATTGAAGCAAATGTTTTCATAAGAAACAATGTGTACATGAATAAAAGGTTCCATACTCGACTAAAGTCCATATTTTAGTAAACTTTTTTCACTTTGAACACAATACAAAGCACTATACAGTACTGTATATCAAACAAAAATAACAAGTGGGGGATGGATCAACTTTCTATGTAATAACAAAGTCAAAACAACTAGCTGAACTGTCCTCATTTGCAGCCGCCTGACGACACACACTGTCACTAGCCCTGTGGCGCACTCAGTTCGAAATCATAAAACTCTAACTTTAACAGCCATGTCTCCACAATAATTGAGAATAAAATAAAATCCACTTTACCAAGGCGATTTATCTTCTTGGCATGCAGCGAAATGGGTGGTGGGGGTTGGGGTGGATGTGTGAGTGTGTGTCGAAAACACTACTACTTCCTGAAGAACACTTCCTGAGTTTCAAACCACACATCGCTTGTCCACTATTTTCTTTGGATTTATATTGTGCTTGAAAAACTTGAAAAAAATTGTAAAAAGATGTTTTAATCAAAATGAGCCCTGGAGATCGATCAGCCCCTGTGCTGATGGTCACACCATTTATGCACTGCAATGCACATAATGGGTGGATGAAACGATGGTACGCTGAGACAACGTTCGTTCACCAAAGCACATTTTTAATTGGTATGTGATTTGTAAATCGTAGAGTCCGTATATTGAGGGGGTCGTAAATCGAGTTTACATTGTACGAACACAGTTGGATTTCCAAAGTGTATTATTAACACAAAACTGAGTCACCAACACATGGAATTCTTTTTTTAGTCATTCGATTCTGCGGAATGATACGTAGGCATAAACGTACTAGGTTGTTACAAGCAATGTATGGCTAACAAAATTTGGGCAAACATTTGGCGAAAATTGTGTTTGAAGGCCGAAACCTACCAAAAAGCGAGGTACCACTGTATTCACAAACGTTGTTTAGCACTGTCACCCCAACAGTGATTGTAAACTGCGTCTTGGGTGTTTCTCTGTTTGACGTCTCCATTGTTGTTATAATACACTGATGTGGCGAGGACGTAGGGTTGATTGGATTTCCTGCAATGTTTCACACAGGTTGGCTGGAGCACCGCAAGGGACTATTACACATTCCTGTGGTCCCCCCTCCCTGAGAACTATGTGGACGGCACCGCAGTCAACAGAACAGTGGTCTTTCAGGGTAAAATCATAGTTATACATCATTTGATAGCTTTTAATAAACCACATGGCAGGAGACTATTTAACTCTTTGTTTAAGTGTTTCATGAAAAAGATTGGTGTTTGTGGCATCAGTTGTGATTCAATAAGTGACATAACAGAAAAGCTTTGGGTTAATTCTCAATTCCTTTTCTAGGATATTACGTGCCCAATGATGACGGCGAGTTCTACCAGTTCTGCTATGTGACCCACAAAGGGGAGATTCGGGGAGCCAGCACACCTTTCCTGTTTCGTGCCAACAGCCCTTCAGAGGAAGAGCTGTTGACCGTGGAGGACGAATGTAACTCTGATATCCTGGTAGTCACCACCAAAGCTGACTTTCTTGAGGTAAGGCCACCACTACCAGCATCCCTAACTGCAAATACAGCATTTCTACGTAAACCACTGTGTCTTAATAATTAAACTTTTTTTTTTCTAAAAAAAAAATAAAAAAAAAATTGAAAAACATTCTGATTTACTGATTTATCCTCCGACATGAAGTAATAAAATGTTGTGCCTGACCGAGATTGTGGTGCCTTGGAAGTATTTATCTCATTTTGGACTTGCAGTGAGAAATATGCGCAAGACAAATGGTAAATGGTAAATGGGTCGTACTTGTATAGCGCTTTTCTACCTTTTTTAAGGAACTCAAAGCGCTTTGACACTATTACTATACTACAAAGTATTGAATAAGCTTGTTGCATAAGAAAACTTATACAGTAGTACCTCAACTTATGAGCTTAATTGTATCAGTGATGGAGCTTTTAACTTAAGACTTGCATCTAAGTCCTTGGTTAGCGTTGAACTCATTCTGCTTCACTATGGTACAGACTAGCAGTGATACGCTCTTACTGCTTTGTCAAGTTGGCTAGACATTTGGGTCATGTTTTTGATTTTTTTCTTTAATTCAATGAAGATCAGCCACATCTCAGGACTTTCACACTCTCTTTCTTTGTTTAAATGGTTGGAAAACAAAGTTATGTCCATCTCTAGCCATAAGCTAATGCTAGTGATACAGTAAAACCAGATGCTGTGGGCGGATCTTACAGGGTTCACTGTGGCATTCGCTATGCTAACCAATGGCAGAGATGCTAGTAACTCAGCATTTGTGTGCAACTTAAAGCGTAACAAACAAATTAGCAGAAAGACAGCTCTTATCTCAGAATACTCTTAAGTTGGGGGGCTGTTAAGTTGGGGTATCACTGCACCTGGTTTAAAAACAAGCACAAAAGCATGATAGTGTGCCCACCGTGCTTCACAATGAGTATGGGGTTTTGCAGATGATGCGTTGTGTTGGTTTCACACCTTTTTCTTTTCTACAAAAAGCAAAGCTATCGTAGGCCCGGACAAAGTTAAGCAAATTCATTGGGTGTCCCAAAATAATTGTGTGAAATTGTGTTCAAATGTTGGACTATTACACTTTCAGTTTTCATTGCCTCAATGTAGTTGCTGGTGCACAATGTTAGTTTGCAGGCATCTTATGTTTAACAAGGTCTTTTTCCCTGTGCAGCAAAAGGTGGAAGAAATCCAGAGAGAGAAAGATGAGCTGGTCAAAAAGGTGGCTGTGCTGCAGCAGGAGATGGAGCAGTTGAAAACAGCCAAAGAGAGCCTGCAGAAGGAGTGTGAGCACGAGAAGGAGAACTGTGCCGTGATGAAAAGAGAGAATCAAGTGAGGTTACAGTGCAGGAGAAAGATTCTGCTGCACACATTTGATTTGAACCCAGTGAGGAAATCATATGTGCGACTTCCTCTTATTTTGTTCAACATTAAGACAAATGTCTATAGAGTATGTCTCTTAGCAGCCCCTAGAGTAGGGGTGTCAAACTCAAATACAGAGTGGCCCAAAATTTAAAACTGAACAAAGCTGAGGGCCAAGGTTGAACAAATTAACCTTTTAATAGGGACCCAAACAAGTTTTGCATTGAATATTGAACAAGCAAGGCTTATATAACTTTATAGTGACATGCAAAATCGAGTTTCAAATAATAATAATAATAATTACAAAATATCAATGGCATATCAAATACAATTTAAATAAAAATGTAATGCCTCTTTTCTATTTGCAGCCTTCTGAGGTAAATATCAACATTAACTTTTTCCACAAGCTAATACATTTGACAATAAAATAACAATGAATAAAGCAACCATTCAGGACTTTAAACTGTTCAGTTTGCAACACACTGATCTAATCTGATGTGCCCAAACCAGATACCAGGCATCTTTTCTTGGATGCTAGTTCATTAATGTCGGGGCTCAGGCTTTGAGCTGAGGCAACCTTCATTATCGAACGAAGGTGTTCATCAGTCATTATATCTCGTCCACCCGGACCACAATCTTGGGGGCGTGCCTTAAATGCACTGCCTTTAACGTACTCTACGAGCTGTTGTCACGTCCGCTTTTCATCCATTCTAACATCGTTCAGACCCAGTTACAAGATATGTGCGGCTTCTGTACGCACACACGAGTGAATGCCATGCATACTTCATCAACAGCGATACAGGTTACACTGAGGGTGCCAGTATAAAAAACTTAAACACTGTTAGAAATATACGCCACACTGTGAATCCACACCAAACAAGAATGACAAACACATTTCGGGAGAACATCCGCACCGTAACACAACATAAACACAACAGAACAAATACCCAGAATCCTTTGCAGCACTAACTCTTCCGGGGCGCCCCTGCCCCCACACACACACACCTTGTAGCGTCCCGGATGAGTTAATGCTGCAAAGGGTTCTGGGTATTTGTTCTGTTGTGTTTATGTTGTGTTACGGTGCGGATGTTCTCCCGAAATGTGTTTGTCATTCTTGTTTGGTGTGGATTCACAGTGTGGCGTATATTTCTAACCGTGATAACGTTTTTTATTTGGCTACCCTCAGTGCAACCTGTATCGCTGTTGATGAAGTATGTGTTGCATTCAATTGTGTGTGGGTGCAGAAGTCGCACATGTTATGTGACTTGGCCAGCACTCGTTGGACTGGCTGAAAAGCAGACATGACGTTTTTCGGGAGGGGCGCTGAAGTTTGGAAGACTCCCGGGAGGGTTGGCAAGTATTAGAATTAGCGGTGAGTGCGGTGATACTGCGGCACCGCCGCAATATATATTCGGCGGGCCAGCTTTAGTGTTAATTTGATATCGCCTCAAGGGCGATATCAAATTTGGCCCGCGGGCCAGAGTTTGACACCCATGCCCTAGAGAAAGACATTAACCCCTATTCAAAAATGTGTGTAAATCATGTTTTTGACAAACATGTATGTCTGTATTATCAGTATCTCAATCCAACAAGTCTTAAACATAAATCTGCTTTTTTTTTAAACGGCTTTCATTTGAGAGAAAGTGACGACTGATTTTGTGGCTGTTAATTTTATGGCCATGATTTTATATATAATGTGGCGTGAATATAAAGAATTCCCAAATCTCCTTGTTGGAGCCTATCTATATTATTTATTTATTAATTGTTTTGACAATGAAATCAAATAATGTCAATAATGATGTTGATGAATTATTGGATGTTTTAGATTTCATTGTGATTGACTGATTGTTTTCAGCTGCTCACGCTCCTACTGGTGAGCCACTTCCTCCTCCTATAATTAAGAAGACGGGACAGCTGGGTGCCCTTTGTCTGTCTATCATGTTGAAGGAGTGAGGAGTGAAACAATTTGTTTACCACTAAATTATATGGAAGCCACGCTAAACTATTTGGAAGCCACGCTAAACTATTTGGAAGCCACGCTAAATTATATGGAAGCCACGCTAAACTATTTGGAAGCCACACTAAATTAATTGGAAGCCACGCTAAACTATTTGGAAGCCACGCTAAATTATATCGAAACCACGCTAAATAAGTTATTTTGATTATTTTGAAAGTCAACCACGGAGAATATGTTTTGTTTGTGAAAATAAATTATGATCATTTGGAATCTCGACATATCTCCGCGAGTGCTTATTAAGGAATTTAGTGAGTCAAACACCTCCTCCTCAAGACTACTCTGCATTACTTTATTTTTATTTTTTCGAACTTTTTGAAAGCAAGAGTAGCCGTAACACTCCTCTTGAAATACATGTTTCCATGCTTCACAAAAAGAGCTAGGAATCTCCGGGTCATACAATAGGAAGCAATGCATGGCTGCACAACTTCTATTCTTTACACTGGAGTGCTGTGGTAGTTTTACTACATCGATATAACATCAAACTTCTGCTTATGGGTACTGGTTAAAAAAAAGAAACATTTTTGGATCAAATCTCATATATAATGAAATTATTATCTATTTGCGTCCAATATTTATTTTATAGTAATATTTAAGGGTAAATACTAAAAAATAAATATTTTTTACATTTAGTAGTAGTTTTTATGTACTTCAGTAATTCTTACATTGTTTTTTGTCAAACTAAATCTGGTGCCTTGCAGGAGGTGCAAAATTCTGCTATGGCCTTGCAAGAAGAAAAAGAGGAAGTTAAGAGAAGGCTGGAGGAGGCCACATCCAGGGTGTTACAGCTGGAAGAGGACCTTATTGGAGTGACCCAGAGAGGCTTGCAAAAGGAAACTGAGCTGGACTGGTAAATACCTACAACTTTATCTAGTTGTTGAATACTTGCAGTCGCAGAAGTTCATTTTAGATATAGTTACTAGTACAGCCAAAAGTGCATGACACGAAAGGAGGTCGGGGGGGGATCGATCCATAAATTGGTGGTGTCGACACCAAGGGTAACATCAGAATATGGCCAATACTAGAGTTATTAATTCAATATTTTTATTTCCTGAAAGAAAATGTTTGTTCGTGTCAATATTTACAAACTCTGGGAATAATTCCTTGGACACAGGAGGAGTTTGAGTGTCAAAACCAAAATATTATCGAAGTTAAAGTTGGTAGTTTTTAGTCAAGTTTAGTTATTGTGTAGTGTTGCCTTAGTTTTGCTCTAAAAATTGTATGTAATAAAAGAGCATAAGGAAGTTGTTTAAATAGTGTGATGATAGTTTTAAGCTGCCAATAGTACCCACCAAAAATTAGCAGAAAAATTGACAGTAAATGTGATCGGCATTGGTATCGGTCGACCTCACTCATGGATGATCGGAATCGGCAACATAAATCCCTGTTCGGAACATCCCTACATCGAAGCTTTAACAATTAACTTCTTGTGTCATCCTGCTCGGTGTGTGTGTGCGTGCGCGTGTGTGCGTGCGCGTGTGTGCGTGTGTGCGTGTGTGCGTGTGTGCGTGTGTGCGTGTGTGTGCGTGTGTGTGTGTGTGTGTGTGTGTGTGTGTGTGTGTGTGTGTGTGTGTGTGTGTGCGCATGTGTGCGCGCGTGCGCGTGTGTGTGCGTGTGCGTGTGTCCTAGTTCTCCAGTGATAATGATAGTTGGAAGGTGCTGTTTATTTTCCTCCCTGGCGGTGAGGATTAGTACCGGTATATTATAAATCGAACTATATATTTTACATTGTGAATAAAAAGCACGTTCGAGACGGTGTTCTGGCAAGACACACACACACTCCTGAAATTCACACACGCACTTCCTGCATGTGTGTAATAAGGATTCTGAAAATGTAATTATGTCTCACTGAGTCTGCATTCCCTTTTTAAGAAATTCTTATGAGTACATTGTTTAGCCCTGTAAACAAGGACACAGCTGCGGTAAAATCGGTTACAAAAGACAAATATCCCCGATACTTGTAGAAACTCCACATCCATACATAAAAACCTGACAGTATGATGCAGACTTTATTTTCTTAGTTGTAATTTTACATGAAAGGAAAGTTCCTGTAGGTGAAAATAAAGTTTTCCACCAGCTCTTTCTGTTTGCAATTGGTCATAAAAAATGGCATTTATATCAAATTAGTAACCGTTTTGATGTTGTGTTTTGTAGCCTGAAGGATCGAATGAAGAAGCTCACTACAGAGAAGGAAAATCTCGAGTCTCAATTAAAAAATGAGAGGGATGAGAAGGAACTTTACAAGGTAATGCTGTCCTGGTAGTTTAATGTGTTTCTTAGTTTTATGTGCTGTATTGGGATAATGCTGCTCCTTCCTGGTCCTTTTGTTGTTACTTCAAAGATTAAAAGCAGCATTGCGATGCAATGCCAAGGTTCCAGAATATGGCAGGAAGGAGCTCTCATGTCACATAATCATTTTCTCAATTAAGTTGGCAGCGGTTCACTTGACAACTATGTTCAGTGGCAGCTTTATGTCATCCCTGATTTACAGGTTTTTTTTTAAATCATTACATAGTTTCAAAAGGGAGGTCCACTTTACCAGAGTTTCCTGTTTCTGTTTTGAACCTTTTTTTTTTTATTACTATGAGTATTATGCATACTTTTCCCCAAGCATGCAGTCTAAAGTGGGCTTGCCTAATTAAGCAGTCTTGCTGTGTTTGGTGTTTTTGCATCGTTGTTGTGGTGGGGACTGCACAGGAAATGGGAGTGCCACAAACTACACATTTATCACGGAAATGGTAAAAAAGAACATCAGTAATTTAACTTTGGAATGGCTTGGCTTTTCTCAAATAATTTGATTCTGTCATTAAAGTCATTGCACATTTATTTTGATTGTCACATGCTCTTTATTACCTGATTGTTATTACATAAATGTGCCTTTTATGTTGATTAATGAGCTCTCGCTTATGTGTGTTTGTATCAGATTCACCTGAAAAACCGTGAGTTGGAGAACACGAAGCTAAGTGCGGCGCTGCAGAAGCTAAAGTCGGTGGATGTAAACAAAGACGACACCATTGCTCAGTGTAAAGAGGAAGTGGAACGCCTGCAGATGTGCCTTACAGAGAAGGAGAATCAGTACAGAGAAATCATGGCCAAGGTTTCTCATTTGGTAATCAACCTAGAGATGATTTAAAAAAAAATTCAAAGTGCCTTTTTGCCTACAACGTGTTCATTGATGAAACAGGGAGATCTGAAAGCCCTGAAGGAGCAACTGCGGCAGAAAGAGGAGCAACTCCAGGCCAACCAGCAGCAGTCCTCTCTGTTGGCCGCCGAGCTGAGGGATGCGTCGAGCACCCGTGATCGCACCATGTCCGAATTGTACCATATGAAGCTGGAGGCAGATGCCCTACGTCAAGCCAAAGCCGAGGCTCAGGCTCACTGTGATCGCCTGCAGAGCCTGGTAGAGCAGATGAAGGCAGAGGCCAAACATGAAGCCGTAAGTCAATGCCTTTTGGGAAAAATTAAAACTTGAGTGGTGCTGGTCGACCCTAAATAGTTATTCCCAATGTAAACAAAATGAATAGCTATGATCCAAGTGAAAAAATAAGTTAACCGGCTATTACTCAAATAATATAAGCAGAATAAAACAAAAAGGGCCTGTTCTACTAAAGGATTGCGTCTATTAAAACACATGCAAACTTCTGGGGTGTCCCCATTTTGTCATTCACTGTCACCTACAGGCCAAAGCAGAGGAAGACTTGTGTGGCACAGACCCAGCTCTTGTAGCAGAGCTTCAGAGAGAGGTGGAGGACCTGAAGCTGCGGCTGCACATGGCAGCAGAGCATTATAAAGAGAAATACAAGGAGTGTACACGGCTGCAAAAGCAAGTGCTGAAACTGTCCGAGCAGCAAGGGGTGGGTCCACTAAGCAGCATTGCATAGTACAGTTTGCACTTTGTTCACCTTTCGTTTGTTGGATTTTTTTGTTTAGGAGCAGAAGAGAGGCTCAACACAAGAGCTGATGACTGTGCCTGCATCAGTTAGTCCAGACACATCAGTGCCAGGTATTTTAAAATTCACTCTACACTTTTGTTTGGTTATATAATAAGCCATCATGGTCCTCACAGGGAGTCCTGATTCTGAAGTTCCCTTGCTGGAGGCCATCCAGGAGAAGCTGAAAGGCATCAGTAGAGACGTTTTCGACAGGAACGATAAATACAGAAAATACAAACAGATGTTGTTGGTAACAAAACATACTTTTTCATATGGTGCGCTGTTATCTACAAAGCATTTGTTCACCTCTCTTTGCTCTTAAGGAGGAGAAGGAGCGGAGCTGCATGTTTGCGGATGAACTCGCCAAGATGGAGGTGAAATATAAGGAGCAACTGAAGGTTAACGACAACCTGAAGCTGCAGTTGGCCTCAGAGGAAGACCGCTGCAAGGTGGGTGCAACAGCAGACAGAATTTTTTGTTGGTACACTTTTTTTACACACTTAAACTCACTGAATTGAACGTTTCTGAAAAGCAAGCACAATATAAAACTCATGTTGCAGCTTGTAATGTAGCTTTTATTTTAACTTGTCATCTTTGCATTTGTTTTTTATTGTTATCCTTTCTCAAGCCTGTTCTTTTATTGGTTTATTGTTTTGTTCAAATTCATTTTTTTTTGTTTAGTTTTTTTTGTAGTACGGCACCTAACCAGAAGTGCAATGAGCAGCAAGTGCAGAATTACATTATGTACAGAAATGTACAGTGAAAAAGTGCATAGTTTGACACATAGATGGCTAGATGACTGTACAGATCACTGAAATGTTATACCGTAGTCACATTTACGGATTCTTATATACAGAAAGAGGCGCGATGAACGTCCTACACGGATGTGTATATATATATATATATATATATATATATATATATATATATATATACAATATACAAATGCTTGGGTCTGCTGTACAGATAATTATAAACAAATTTAAGTGCAATGAACATAATCTACTTAATGAATATAATATATATATGCTACAGTATGAGTGTTTACTGTGTATATATAGTACAGAAGTTCTATTCCTAAATTAACACTTAAGGTACTCACAGTACACATGAATAACATAAAAAATACAGTACTAAAAATATTAAATTGAAGAAAGAAAAAAAGATTACGAATTTATTTATAAAATTATGTTGCACACTGGAAGGGGTGTTGCAAGCGAGGGAGAGACAAGACTATTAGGTAAGGAAAGTCTCAGTAATGAGAACACTTTCAATTAATACATTACACGGGCTGGAAATTCTACACAGTGTAAAAAATTATGGTGTAAAACTATTTTTGAAAACATTTGATTGTGACATGCTGACATGCAGCAACTAAGATGTTTAGTTGCGCACATTGAACATACAAGCTGTGCTCTCATTCTATACTCAGAGAAATGCCAGACGGATGTGTTTTTAGGGTGCGTTCAAGGACTGCTGAACAGAATATGATACCACAACGCCCGGCAGAAATTATTCATATTAGTAATAGATTTTATTTGCAGTAGATCTTGCAATTGTTGTTGTTGTGGTGCCTGTTCTGTTAATCACTTTCTTCAGACTTTTGGTTGTTGAATTTTTATTTCTCGAAAAGATTAATATAGCAAATGCTTTTAATGTGGACTGAGGATTAAGGAATGTTTTTTAAACCTAGAGGTGAAAGATACTTTATACCCATAACGGGCTGCACACGGCCTTAGCCGCGTCGGGTCAATGTGACTGTTATGTCCTCAATGTATGGCTATTGTAAACTCAGCCTTTGATTATATCTCCCTTCCTTCAACACAATCCTTGTGACCGTGTTGTTTATGAGCTGGCCCGTCTGTGAAACAACACTTTACGGCTGTTTATGTCAGCCACTGGAGACAAGTAAAGCTTGGCTCGCAAGCATCCTCTCCAGTTCCCGGCCTAATGCTTCGCTTGGCTCTGGGCAGGCGGATATTTGCCCCAGTGTCTCTGAAGAGCTCAAACATGTAGCCTTACCGCATATAAATCAACGCTCGGAAAGGAGGAATCTTTTGTAGTGCAGATAAGTTTATGTCACACACACACACACACACACACACACACACACACACACACACACACACACACACACACACACAGAGTGCTCTTTACTGTGAGGAGCACATGACATATGCATGAGAAGCAGAAGCATTGTTTATCCTGTGTTTTCTGTAGAGCCAGGTAGCCCAGAAAGGGCGCGAGCTTAAGGATCTGAAGGAAACACTAGCTCTTGTTGTGAAAGAGAAGGAAAAACTGGAGGTTGGTGACCTTTTTCATTTTCCAGTTTATAGACTCTTTCCATTGCCTCTTCTTGAGTGTGAAATATCTTCTAATTGTAAAAAAGCTAAGTCAATCTGTTGTTTTCCATTCCATTAGTCTGGAGCACAGCTCTGCCTAAAATGACCTAAAATAATGTTTGGACGTGATTCTGGTGTAGCTTTAAGGAGCACGATGACTCCATTTGAGGTTAAGGCTGTAAATTCAATTGACGTCTGCTACGAACATCAATGAAACAAACCTGTCTTGTTCCCTTTGGAAGAGAAGAGTTGTATCCAGTGTTTTCCATACATTTTTTTTATTAAAAAAGATTGGACCGCCACAAGTAGATTTGCCCTCGCTCATTAACACATTATTATGGGTCTGACTGTGTACATCTCATTGTTGTTAAACACCTCAAACACCCATGGTGTGCCGGAGAATAAGAAGATGTAGCAGGAGATCAGTATTGCCAGCTCTTATTTGGAAATGACTCCACCACCCCTCTAGATACTATTTTCCTCAAAAATGCAACTATTTACGGAGGCTCTCAAAAAGGTTAGATGGAATTAAAACTAATTTAGAAGTGTAAAGGTTCTTCTATTTAGGAGATTTATTAAAATGTGGCAGCACCACAGCAAGTTCTGTGTAGGTTTCACTTTTGCTTCTCCTCGCACATAAATGTGGTGTGTTCAAAAACTACCAAACAAAGTAATGACAAAATAAACATTTTTTCGCCCAACCTGACACCCCTGCAAAATATTGGGACTTTTGCTGCATGTTACGGGCCTCAAAAAGGATGAAAATGAAGAAACACACACAGCAATTTCAATAGGACGCTGTTGGCCTTGTTCTGCTGCCTGGGCCCTAAGAAAATTTAAATAATTAAATAAAATAAAGTGAAATGAAACAAAAAGAAACTGTGATAGGCTCCAGGAAAATAAAATAAAAAAATGTATAAATTAAAAAAAAGATCTGAATTTGTGGAGCCGAGTTATTAACGTTTTGTGTTTTGTGACGAATCATTGGAGCAATGTTTGCCCACATCTTACGGCGTAGGCAAAATTTGTTCGCAATTAATCATCACTTCTATGTTTACTGTCTTTAATTTTAACTGTGACTCATTTGGCCAAAGTCCTGAGGGGGAGATGTTAAAGTACAACCCCTTTTTTTTGCCGAAAAATTACCAAAAACCAAGTTTGGCACCATAGCAAGCCCAAATCTTATGGCGTACCAATAATGTGTCCGCAATTTGTCATCGCCTATATGTGTAGTATCTGTAATTTTACCGCGACTCCTAGGAGGAGTTAGTTAAAGTTCAACTCCTTATTTTTGCCAAAAAAATGGAAAAGGAAAACCAAAATGACCAACTTCCTGTTCGTTTTCATGTACTTGTTCCTGAGACTTTTATGTGCGTTTTGTCATGATATGTGTCCTGCAATTTTTGTTGTGATATGAGAAACTGGTAGGATGGCCTAATTTTTTTCTATTTTTAAACTTCATTTTCGAACCTCCAAAATATGAAATTTTTTTCCCATACATGACACGCCTGCAAAATATGGGGACTTTTTGTGCATACACATTTCACCACACCTAGTGTGTGTGTGTGACAATCATTGGTACTTAACTTTTATATTAAGGGCTTCAAAATGGTGTCCAAACGTATGGAAGAAAAAACACAGCCATTTCAATCGGGCCCTTGCGGTGCTCTGCATGGCCTCTGCTTGCTACGCTGCTCGGGCCCTAATAAGTACCCTAAAAGCACGTATTGCTCTTCTCAATGAGCTTCGGGTGCTGCTGTGAATGCCTCCCCCATATAAAAGCACTCATAAAAAAATATGTACAGGTAAATTTTTAGTTCTAAAGATATTTGTTGTTTTTACATTTTTTTTAATAGGGCTGTCTAAGTTAACGCAACTTGACGAAAGTTTCCTTTAACGACACTATTGTTTTTAAATGGTGCGATTTACGTGTGTCCTTGTGTGACTCTCTTTCCATACCGTAGCAGTGGAAACGCAGCGGTGTTCTGGCTGATGTTGAGTCACAGGAACAAATAGAGATTTGTAAGGGACAAAAGAAAGACCTAAGTTATTCCTGTCTACATCGTTGTGAGTTCATAGTTCCTGGCAGCAGTATTGCTAAGTCGACCAACATGACGTGACTTTTTTTAAAGTCTCTTGCAAAGTTTGCTGGTCGCAGGTTGTGTTTTTTGGGGGGGACTTGTTTTTCACTGTGTCGCTTATTTGGGCTTGTTTTTTGTCTCTCCCCACAATAAAGCAAACCACGTCTGCGCCAGCAAGTACTTTGTCCTTTTCTACACAATGTTTCCTGGTTATGGTGGCCCCGGTTGACTTGGCACCCTCTTAAACATGCGCAAGCAAATAACGCATGTGCAACCACGCCTGAGCCAAGACTGACAGACAAACAAGTGATGAGACAGAAAGAGTTTATAGGGAAAACTTGATAAAAATATTTAAAATATACATTTCATATTGGGAGAAAGAGAAAGCACTGAAGTACTGAATTAGACCGCAAGTGGAAAATGTCTTATGCCTATGTGCGTGTCTGTCTGTCCATTTTCTGTTGAACTGTTAAAAAAAGCATAACAAACATTTTAATGATGGGTATACTTATTTAGACCTGGGGCTATCGATTATTTTAGTAATCGAGTAATCTATCGATAAGTTTGTTTGAGTAATCGGATAAAACACACTTTATACACTCAATGTGTCTTTTACTGAAAATAGTGGAAATCAACAAATATTTTTCTGCTTGCACGTCATCAACATTGAAATTGAACGTTAAACGTGCATTAATAAAAATAAAAATAAATATCTGCAGTTTGCCTGTACACCGATCACGGCATCCACACACCACCACTCTCATGTGCACTCGGTTGCAGCAGCAGTGTGGAAACCGTGTCCACTTATTTAAAGTTCCGGGCACTCCAGGCGGTCCACATTTTATTAATCTCTATTAGTTACACTCAACAGGATATAAGTCAACGCCTTTTTCTATTCAAATCATTACATTTAATTGTGGCACCCCTAATTGCGATAATTATGAGTAAATATGAACAAAATGCGATTTAATATTTTTTCTACTCCTATTTGTCTTCTGCAATGTCTCCCACAGCGTCCGTTACATATTCATGCATATGCGTCACGGCCAATTTAGATGGCAGTTTTTAGATGTACCATCTTTTCTACTGGCAGTGAGACTTGCTGGCGGCGTATTGATGCATGGTGTCTTTGTGTTCTCAGGAGAGTCAGAAGAACCCCAACAAGGGCGAGCATGGGGCCAGTGGCAAAAGTAGTCCAGAGAAAGTTCAACCCAGTGTGCCTTTATTCCTGCAATACCGCTACCCTTATACCCTGGATGCTCCCACCCCGCTGTTGGTGTCTCAGAGCCCCTCAAAGCTGCACTTTGGGAACCCTTACTCCGTCCCTGAATCAAAAGGTTGGTCCATGTCATCTTCAGACGCAAAAAAGACCCCCTGATGTCATTGAGTACCATGTCTCTCACTCTGGTCATCTCACAACTGGATGATTGCTGGTTCAATCCTCAGTACTCCCGTGACTATGTCACAGTACCCTTGGGCAAGATACTGACTCTACAGTATCTCCTGATGCTGCATCATCACTTGTAGAGTGAAGTAACAGAGTTGCACGATACAGACGATAAACAATATCAATTAAAAATTGATATATCGCAGGGTTCACAAGAGTTGGCCGGCACGCATAACATTTGTGGTCACGTCCTTCCTGATGCTCTGACCCACCACCAAACATTTCAGGAAGATCGAAGCATGCGTAAGGAAGTTATGACAGTTATAATTTTCCACTACAAGGGGGCGATAATGGTGCCGCAGTAAGCATGCAGTTGTGTCCCACCCAACACCTTAACCCACCATCAAAAATTTCAGGACGATCGGAGCACAGGTTAGGACTGTCAATAATGTTCCACCACAAGAGGTGATATTGGTGCCATTGCAGTAATGCAGTTGCATCCCACCCAATATTGTGACCCACCATCAAACATTTCAAGAAGATCGGAGCTTGCGTAAGGAAGATATTATTATTACAGTTTTGCACCACAAGGGGGCGAAAATGGCGCCGCAGTCCTCAGGCATTTAAGTTCCCACCCAACACCCCAAACCACCATCTAAAATTTCAGGAAGATCGGAGCATGTTGAAGGAAATTATGACCGTTATAATTTTCCACCGCAAGGTGGCAATATTGGCACCGCTGCAGTGATGCAGTTGCATCCCACTCATTACTGTGATACGCCATCAAATAATGCGGCATGATCGGAGCATTTGGAAGAAAGTTATGGCTGTTATAATTGTTCACCACAAGATGATAGTGTCAAAAGTAACTATTAGGCATGATCAGACTTCGATCTTAAAGTTTTATCTCAGTTAGAAAGAAGATCCGATCAACTTAAAAGAGCTGTTTGCAACATTTACACAGATGCTTAGAGGTCGCTTTAGGTGTTGTTAGCTAATAGTAGCAATTTGGATAGCTAGCGTTAGCTGTCATTGAATGCATATTGTATCACAAAAACAACATGACTGCAAATTGTTTGCTGCTTCTCTCGGACTGCTTTTGTATGTGTTGACGAGATAGGGTGAGTGACCGCCGTTAAACACCAATCATTTGATTTGGGCCAGTAAAAAATGTTGTTACATAAACTTGATAATTGTAAAAAATATAGACAATTGTAAAACAAATATGTTCTGTTAAACCACTAATGGTAACATAATCTAGCCGGTGGTGTTCTTGTTATATATTTTTTACATATTTATGTAAAATTATATTTGAATATGTACATATGTTACATTTACATGTTAAATACATACTGGCGTGGTCAGAAGTTTACATACACTTGTGAAGAACATAATATCATGGCTGTCATCAGCCCAGAGGTTGGGTCTTGGGCGCAGTTGGGTGTTCCAACAGGACAATGACCCCAAACACATGTCAAAAGTGGTAAAGGAATGGCTAAATCAGGCTAGAATTAATGTTTTAGAATGGCCTTCCCAAAGCTCTGACTTAAACGTGTGGACAATGCTGAAGAAACAAGTCCATGTCAGAAAACCAACACATTTAGCTGAACTGCACCAATTTTGTCAAGACGAGTGGTCAAAAATTTAACCAGAAGCTTGTGGATGGCTACCAAAAGCGCCTTATTGCAGTGAAACTTGCCAAGGGGCATGTCACCAAATATTAACATTGGTGTATGTATACTTTGACCCAGCAGATTTGGTCACATTTTCAGTAAACCCATAGTAAATTCATAAAATAACCAAACTTCATGAATGTTTTTTGTGACAAACAAGTATGTGCTCCAATCACTCTATCACAAAAAATAAGAGTTGTAGAAATGATTGGAAACTCAAGACAACCATAACATTATGTTCTTTACAAGAGTATGTAAACTTTTGACCACGAATGTACATATTCAAAAAGTTTTAATGTTACTGTACAGAAGTTACAAACAGCACCAGTAAGTACAGCAATGACCGCTTGATTGGTAATGGCGTGGGGCAGATTTCGCAGCCAGGCTCTGCTCGCTACGAATAGCTATGAACAGGAACTGACCCATCAAACACTTCAGGGTGTCAACATCATCATTTCTACCAAATAAGATCAAGACCTGAATTTGTGGAGCCGAGTTATAAGCATTTTGTGTGTTGTGGCAAACCATCTCAGCAATGTTTGGCGCCATGCCATGCCCTCATCTTATGGCGTAGAATTTTTTTTTTGCATTTGATCATCACCTACGTATATGTGTAGTACAAGATAACGTTAACGTTATCAGACACATACAAAAAGGTTCACGTTAATGTTACCGTTAGCCACTGACTATGCTTAGGTAACGTTAGTCTAGCTAACATTACTGCAGTCCTGGTTGACATAAGAGGTAACGTTACTACAAGTGAGCAGATATGGAAATTAACCGGCAACAGTTAACGTTAGTTACTCACCGGCGTCACCGCCACAGTAGCTGGGACTTGGGCAGCTGGCAGAAGAAGAGGGGCGTTCTTCGTCGTCTCTGCCGCTGCTTCAACACGTGTTGAAGACACGACACGCTTGCTGTGCTTCCCCCTTACACGAGAGCGAAGCCTGGCAATAATTGCATATTGCCGCTTCCTGTTTTTTTTTGGTGAAATCATGGCTTCTTTTCCGGTCCATTTTTTTCCTGCTTTCCCCATCTGCGCCTAATGACTGAGCTACGTGACGTAATTTCTTGTGATGTCCCACGGGGCATTTCTTGTCGGGACGGGATTCGTTCCCAGGGATTCGAATAAAGAACCAACTCTTTTTCTTTACTATAGTGGTCTCGATAACGGGTACCGGTTCTCAAAAAGGGATTCGAGTCCGAGGTCTCGGTTCTTTTCTTATCGAACAACCGGGAAAACCGGTTTCGAGCATCATCCCTAATTGTCTCACACTTAAAATCAGGTTCACTTGACGAGTGCAGGGCTGGTACACCTTACTGGGCTGAGATATTCAATATTTTTACTGTATAAGAACATAGTGGATTACAAAACTTAAATAATTTGATTGACAGCATTTGTGATTGTGTTCCCTGCAGACGAAGACGATGAGGAGCTGTCAGATGAGCAGCTGCTTTGTCTCCCCCCCACGGGCCCACCCTCATGGGATAGCAACGTTGTGTGTATCCAACCCACACGTAATCAGGCCCGCCCCGATGGCCACGAGGAGGCGGAGGATAAGCCGAGCAACACCAACAACAACGTAACATATTTAAGTTTGATATGATTCACATAAATTGTCGCACTATAGTGAGCACACATTTTAGATGTCATTTTATCACACTGTCTTAAGGGATAATAATATACAAATGACACTTGCATATGCTTTAAGAGTTGTCAGTGTACAGTAGGGGTGTAACGGTACACAAAAATTTCGGTTCGGTACTTACCTCGGTTTAGAGGTCACGGTTCGGTTCATTTTATAAATAATTGTTGAAAACATTTTTATTGTCAAAAATTATGAATTGATTTTGAAATTAAATCATTAAAAATTGCGATTGGGATTGAATTGATACAACATTAGGCCATACAACATAAAAAAACACTTTATATCAATAGATAGATCTGAAGTTGCTAAAATATATCAAACCGTAAAGAGTAAAACAAAAAATGTATTCCTGTTTATGACACTTTTGTGATCACGTCCCTTTTGGATTCCAATAGTAAGTGTGTATAATCAATCTTAAAGATGTGGGGAATTTTGCCTATCGTTCACAATCATGACAGACAAGAACACATGTTTTTTTTTTTTTTGCATGCTACTTTCATCAATCAATGAATCAATGTTTATTTATACAGCCCTTAATAACAAGTGCCTCAGAGGGCTTCACAAACCACAACGATATCCCTGGATTCGAACTAATACTTATCCCAATGGTTTTGTTTGGTCAAGCATTTCCAGTTGATTTTGGGCAAGCACGCCATTTCTGTCGGCATAGCTTGTCTTCAAGCTCCACATTTACGCCGCCAAGTCATGCCGGTCCTGACTCTCACGGCTTTCGTTTGCTCTAATGTTTCACCCTCTCTTCGTGCTCGCTTGTAGAACCAGCAGTTCATCCTCCGTATATTCAGCTTCAAAAAGATAAGGTTGTGAATCCTCAAAGAGTCATTTTTGGTGTTTATTACTAAGTGTGCCGTTATTAGAACACACATTTGTTGACGGAAGTAGTAACTGCGTTCATATGAGCGCTGAAATAAATGCGCCCAGGGAATAAGTTCCGGCAAAGCTTAAAATGACCAAAATACGGTAAATATTAGAGATGTCCGATAATGGCTTTTTTGCCGATATCCAATATTCCGATATTGTCCAACTCTTAATTACCGATTCCGATATCAACCGTTACCGATATATACAGTCGTGGAATCAACACATTATTATGCCTAATTTTGTTGTGATGCCCCGCTGGATGCATTAAACAATGTAACAAGATTTTCCAAAATAAATCAACTCAAGTTATGGAAAAAATGCCAACATAGCACTGCCATATTTATTATTGAAGTCACAAAGTGCATTCTTTTTTTTAACATGCCTCAAAACAGCAGCTTGGAATTTGGGACATGCTCTCCCTGAGAGACCATGAGGAGTTTGAGGTGGGCGGGGTTGGGGCGGGGGGCTAGGGGGTAGCGGGGGGTGTATATTGTAGCGTCCCGTAAGAGTTTGCTGCAAGGGGTGCTGGGTATTTGTTCTGTTGTGTTTATGTTGTGTTACGGTGCGGATGTTCTCCCGAAATGTGTTTGTCATTCTTGTTTGGTGTGGGTTCACAGTGTGGCGCATATTTGAAAAAGTGTTAAAGTTGTTTATACGGCCACCCTCAGTGTGACCTGTATGGCTTTTGACCAAGTATGCCTTGCATTCACTTGTGTGTGTGAAAAGCCGTAGATATTATGTGATTGGGCCGGCATGCAAAGGCAGTGCCTTTAAGGTTCATTGGCGCTCTGTACTTCTCCCTACGTCCGTGTACCACTCCGTACAGCGGCGTTTTAAAAAGTCATATATTTTACTTTTTGAAACCGATACCGATGATTTCCGATATTACATTTTAAAGCATT
>NC_084551.2:34985000-35072500 GCF_033978685.3 Nerophis lumbriciformis | reverse complement strand
GGATCAATGGAAGGAATCCTTCGAAGATCTACTCAATCCCACCTACACGTCTTCCGATGATGGAGCAGTGCCTGGGGACTCTGTAGTGGATTCTCTTATTTCTGGGGCTGAGATTACAGAGGTAATTAGGAAGCTCCTCCGTGGCAGGGCCACAAGGGTGGTTGAGATCCCTCTGGAGTTTCTTAAAGGGGAACTGCACTCATGCATTTATTCAGTTCTAAAGCATTGTAACAGACTGAATCAATAGTCATTTGATTAGGGATGTCCCGATCCGATATTTAGATCGGATCGTCTGCCGATATTTGCCAAAAATTGCGTATCGGCAAGGCATGGGAAAATGCCGATCCAGATCCAGTTTTAAAAAAAAAACTCCGGTCCGTGTTTTCCAACGCACTGATTTAAATAATACATTCCACTTATCTGCTGCTCCGTAATTTCCGTTCCGCATTTTCCAGCACACCTTCAACACATCCACAGGTCTGTGAATTCTCACGCAGTTGCTTTTAGCTGCTGGCATTACACGACAGGCTATTCTCACTCTTTCCTGTGTCTCCCTCTCACAGACAGCAAGTGCACCTTCTTACACACGTCACATACTGTCACGACATACGTCACATACTGTCACGTCATACGTCACATACGTATACGTCCTCCCCGAGCAGAGAGGTAGCAGCATGGCTAACGTTAGCTGTGATGCTAGCGCAGCTGTGCGAGCAACGCTCCCTCTACGGTGCTCGCCTGTGCAATTGCGCACTGTTTAAGCGTCCTCTGCGCATAGCAAATCAATGCCACGCACAAAATCTAATAAAAAAATAAGCGCATAACAATTTTCGACACACGGACACGACAGAGAAAACAGTTTTCGTCATCATTGTTCAAATATTGTGACGTCTGTCGAGACGCTTATCTCCATTCGGTGCCACACGCCCACACCATCAAAATGCTGAGGCAAATATTTCCACATCAACACCGTATGAAAAAATTAGTGATTTTTTTAGTTGTGATTTCCTTCTCTGCTTGAAAGTTTAAAAGGAGCATATATTAATGCAGTATGAAGAAGAATGTTTTAATGTAGACATGAAAGCCTTGAAATAAAATTTTGAAAATCAAGACTACATTTCCTGCAAATGGGTGCATTTCTACCCTGTATTTTAACTTTAGATTTATTCTCATATCAAACTCTTTTGGCTGTCTTTTTGACACTTACTTCCGACGCCCCCCTCCACACCCTGGATTATAAATAATGTAAATAATTCAATGTGATTATCTTGTGTGATGACTGTATTATGATGATAGTATATATCTGATAGTATACATCTGTATCATGAATCAATTTAAGTGGACCCCGACTTAAACAAGTTGAAAAACTTATTGGGGTGTTACTATTTAGTGGTCAATTGTACGGAATATGTACTTCACTGTGCAACCTACTAATAAAAGTCTCAATCAATCAATCAATCAAAACACATAGAATCATCATACTGCTGTGATTATATGCATCAAGTGTTCATTCAAGGCTAAGGCAAAATATCGAGATATATATTGTGTATCGCAATATGGCCTTAAAATATCGCAATATTAAAAAAAGGCCATATCGCCCAGCCCTAGTTCAATGATGCCATTTCTGTTTGTCATGTATAATTTTGTCTATTTTGTGTTTATCCTTGAATAAACAGGTCAGTTTCTTATTACCAACCATTGTGTATTATTCAAACTCCCCTAATTCAGCTGGCTAGTTGTTATCAAGAGTACTAAAACCCTTTTCAACATGATTCTGACAACTAACTAAATAACTTTAAACTTTAATACATGCTCGGATAGGCCAGTATCGGTCAGTATCGGTATCGGTCAGTATTGGTATCGGATCGGAAATGCAAAAACAATATCGGTATCGGATCGGAAGTGCAAAAACCTGGATCGGGACATCCCTACATTTGATACAGGAGTTATCCAAGTTTTTTTGTGTTATAATTTCACCGTTGTGGTCATGAAATCCTTTCGGCGCTGTTCAATTGTAGGAAGACCTAGTGTTGATTTACCCTCAAAATGGTGACTCCTCAACAAATCCTGGGGCGCGAATCATCTTGATGTTTTCCGTACTGCCGGTGGTGGCCATATTGAACACTTGTAAAGCATGAAATAAATACTCAAACTTATGTACAACACATGTGTTCAAGCTAGATTTTCTATTGTTTTTCATTTTTGAAATATTGAGTGATAATTTTGGCATATTATTTTTGGATCACCCAGTATAATGTAGTAACAGACACGTTCATAACAATATGTAATATGTTCAATATTTACCGTATTTTGATTATTTAATCAATGGCCGCACATTGATTTCCGTTTCCAAGCAGCGCACGTCCGACTTCCAGTGTGTTCCTACTTCCGGATACAAAACGCTTGTGTGTGTTCTAATCATGGCAGACTTGGTAACAAACTAGGAAGACCACTATTTTTAGACTAATGAGGTTTTACAACCTTATCTTTTTCAACCGGAATGAACGGAGGATTAACTGCTGCTTCTAGAAGTGATCACGAAGAAGAGGGGGAAATGTTGGAGCATACAGAAGCCGATAGAGTGAGGTGAAAGTCACTCGAAGCTGCAAATGTGGAACTTGGAGACAAGCTATTTCGACATAAATGGCGTACTTGCCACAAATAAATCAGAAATAACTGCCCGGCCATTTGGACCAAAGAGAACAACTGTCCATTGAGTAATTCACACTTTATATTGATCATGATACATGCAGCACGTCGTGTGTGTATCATAACAGACAGCATAGCTAGTTGTGTACAAACAAAACATGAAATATGGGCTAATACTTTACAGATACTGTAATATGATTGTCAATGTTTTTCAATCAGTACAGATTGGGGTCTTATTGCAGTATTGTGCATTACAAACTCAAACGCGTTTCATGCTGACTTAGAAGCTATCTTATCGTTCGCCGTAGTTAGCTTTTACGGCTAATACTGAAGCATGCCGATGTGTTACAGGTAAACAGGTGAAAGCATTTTTGTTTTTTAATTTCTCTGAGACTCACACACAATAGTGCTACAATCTTGGAGACAGTCCTTTATGTTTACAGTTCTGTGGCAAATTATGTATTGTTTTAGTGAGGAAAGTAATCGTTCTTTTGTGTCATTTTTGGTGATATTTGCTCCTTTTCTCTTCTGTGATGCAAGTGATAGCTATAGTCGCTGTGTGTTTTGGACCAGCTTGCAGAGTGTTTCTGTGTAATAGATTTATGACATATCGCAAAGAAAATTGAGAAGTATAAGAACAGCTGCGACTCTGGTTGATAAGCATAGCTTCCATTTAGCCATACAGAATAACTATGTGTTTGATGGCTTGTATTTCACAAGCCAAAGTCAGTTCATGTGAAGGAGAGTAAAGGTTTTTCAGGTTTTTCAAAGTCATTGTGACCAAATCTCTCTTGAACACAAACTTCCATCTAATTAAGTGTTTTTGTTTTTTCGGCCCCTCCAGCCTCTCCTGGACGCCTTGTCTGACCTTCCAGAGTGGTACGGGGTCAAAGCCATGCAGGCGAACTGGATTGGAGAATGTTCCGGTTGCTATTTTGATTTCAAACTCAAGGTGGGTCTGGGCTTGTTATTTATTCATTCATCATTCTTGCTTTCTTTGGAACTCTTGACCTTCTTTTACTAAGGGCTTCTCTGCGGCCCCCTCCCCTCCTCAGTCTTAGTGATGAAACACAGTGCCCCTCCTCAGCCACTGTGTTTCATCTCTTTCTACCCTTGGATTGTGTTTTGCCTCGATCAAAGTATTTCTATCCAGAATACAAAAGAAACGTGTGTAAGTACCACATGTTTGCTGGAGTTTGAGTTTTCAATCAGATTAAACAGAAACAGCAGCCTTAATGATCGCAAAACAATCCCTTTTGTAATATTTTCAAGCAGAAAGTGTGCTCTTGCTTTCTTTCGTACCTTCCTCAAAACAGTCAAGCTGTCTTAAATCAGTCCTAAACGATGGATGTTGGATTTAATTGAATAATAGCTTGTCTTGCTATGCTACCATAAATGTGTTGTGATGGGAACTTTAAACTGACTAATTGGTTGAAGCTTGGCATTAGCATATTATATATATATATTTAGGTGAGATACTAATTAGCTTAGATGATCCAGTGATTTAAACTAACTTTCAGATAATATTATATAAAAACAATAAAGGATGAGGGATCAGACAAAGAGCAGCTCGAAGACTTCTATGTGAATGAAACAACAAAGACTCAGATTTCCCTCGCCCGGACGCGGGTCACCGGGGCCCCCCTCTGGAGCCAGGCCCGGAGTTGTGGCACGATGGCGAGCGCCTGTCCCCATGGGGCCCGGCCGGGCACAGCCAGAAGAGGCAACGTGGGTCACCCCTCCAAAGGGCTCACCACTCATGGGAGGGGCCATAGAGGTCGGGTGCATTGTGAGCTGGGCGGAGCCGAAGGCAGGGCACTTGGCGGTCCGATCCTCGGCTACATAAGCTAGCTCTTGGGACGTGGAACGTCACCTTGCTGGGGGGGAAGGAGCCTGAGCTAGTACGCGAGGTAGAGAAGTTCCGGCTAGATATAGTCGGACTCACCTCGACGCACAGCAAGGGCTCTGGAACCAGTTCTCTCGAGAGGGGTTGGACTCTCTTCCACACTGGCGTTGCACGCAGTGAGAGTGGACGAGCTGGGGTAGCAATTCTTGTTGCCCCCCGGCTCAAAGTCTGCATGTTGGAGTTCAACCCGGTGGACGAGACGGTAGCCTCCCTCCGCCTTCGGGTTGGGGGACGGGTCCTGACTGTTGTTTGTGCTTACGCACCAAACAGCAGTTCAGAGTACCCACCTTTTTTGGATGCACTCGAGGGAGTACTGGAAAGTGCTCCCCCGGGTGATTCCCTTGTACTACTGGGTGACTTCAATGCTCATGTTGGCAACGACAGTGAAACCTGGAGAGGCGTGATTGGGAAGAATGGCCGCCCGGATCTGAACCCGAGTGGTGTTTTGTTATTGGACTTTTGTGCTCGTCACAGATTGTCCATAACGAACACCATGTTCAAACATAAGGGTGTCCATATGTGCACTTGGCACCAGGACACCCTAGGCCGCAGTTTCATGATCGACTTTGTGGTTGTGTCATCGGATTTGCGGCCTCATGTTTTGGACACTCGGGTGAAGAGAGGGGCGGAGCTTTCTACCGATCACCACCTGGTGGTGAGTTTGCTGCGATTGTGGGGGAGGATGCCGGACAGACCTGGCAGGCTCAAACGTATTGTGAGGGTCTGCTGGGAACGTCTGGCAGAGTCTCCTGTCAGAGAGAGTTTCAATTCCCACCTCCGGAAGAACTTTGAACATGTCACGAGGGAGGTGCTGGACATTGAATCCGAGTGGACCATGTTCCGCACCTCTATTGTCGAGGCGGCTGATTGGAGCTGTGGCCGCAAGGTAGTTGGTGCCTGTTGTGGCGGTAATGCTAGAACCCGTTGGTGGACACCGGCAGTGAGGGATGCCGTCAAGCTGAAGAAAGAGTCCTATCGGTACCGACAGGCCAAGCGGTGTGCAGCTTCAGCGGTCGCGGAGGCAAAAACTCGGACATGGGAGGAGTTCGGGGAAGCCATGGAAAACGACTTTTGGACAGCTTCGAAGCGATTCTGGACCACCATCCGCCGCCTCAGGAAGGTGAAGCAGTGCACTGTCAACACCGTGGATGGTGTTCTGCTGACCTCGACTGCGGATGTTGTGGATCGGTGGAGGGAATACTTCGAAGACCTCCTCAATCCCACCAACACGTCTTCCTATGAGGAAGCAGTGCCTGGGGAATCTGTGGTGGGTTCTCCTATTTCTGGGGATGAGGTTGCTGAGGTAGTTAAAAAGCTCCTCGGTGGCAAGGCCCCGGGGGTGGATGAGACCCGCCCGGAGTTCCTTAAGGCTCTGGATGCTGTGGGGCTGTCTTGGTTGACAAGACTCTGCAGCATCGCGTGGACATCCGGGGCGGTACCTCTGGATTGGCAGACCGGGGTGGTGGTTCCTCTCTTTAAGAAGGGGAACCGGAGGGTGTGTTCCAACTATCGTGGGATCACACTCCTCAGCCTTCCCGGTAAGGTTTATTCAGGTGTACTGGAGAGGAGGCTACGCCGGATAGTCGAACCTCGGATTTAGGACGAACAGTGTGGTTTTCGTCCTGGTCGTGGAACTGTGGACCAGCTCTATACTCTCGGCAGGGTCCTTGAGGGTGCATGGGAGTCTGCCCAACCAGTCTACATGTGCTTTGTGGACTTGGAGAAGGCATTTGACCGTGGCCCTCGGGAGGTCCTGTGGGGAGTGCTCAGAGAGTATGGGGTATCGGACTGTCTGATTGTGGCGGTCCGCTCCCTGTACGATCAGTGTCAGAGCTTGGTCCGCATTGCCGGCAGTAAGTCGGACACGTTTCCAGTGAGGGTTGGACTCCACCAAGGCTGCCCTTTGTCACCGATTCTGTTCATAACTTTTATGGACAGAATTTCTAGGCGCAGTCAAGGCGTTGGGGCGATCCGGTTTGTTGGCTACAGGATTAAGTCTCTGCTTTTTGCAGATGATGTGGTCCTGATGGCTTCATCTGGCCAGGATCTTCAGCTCTCACTGGATCGGTTCGCAGCCGAGTGTGAAGCGACTGGGATGAGAATCAGCACCTCCAAGTCCGAGTCCATGGTTCTCGCCCGAAAAAGGGTGGAGTGCCATCTTCGGGTTGGGGAGGAGACCCTACCCCAAGTGGAGGAGTTCAAGTACCTAGGAGTCTTGTTCACGAGTGGGGGAAGAGTGGATCGTGAGATCGACAGGCGGATCGGTGCGGCATCTTCAGTAATGCGGACGCTGTATCGATCCGTTGTGGTGAAGAAGGAGCTGAGCCGGAAGGCAAAGCTCTCAATTTACCGGTCGATCTACGTTCCCATCCTCACCTACGGTCATGAGCTTTGGGTTATGACCGAAAGGACAAGATCACGGGTACAAGCGGCCGAAATGAGTTTCTTCCGCCGGGTGGCGGGGCTCTCCCTTAGAGATAGGGTGAGAAGCTATGCCATCCGGGGGGAGCTCAAAGTAAAGCCGCTGCTCCTCCACATCGAGAGGAGCCAGATGAGGTGGTTCGGGCATCTGGTCAGGATGCCACCCGAACGCCTCCCTAGGGAGGTGTTTAGGGCACATCCAACCGGTAGGAGGCCACGGGGAAGACCCAGGACACGTTGGGAAGACTATGTCTCCCGGCTGGCCTGGGAACGCCTCGGGATCCCCCGGGGAAGAGCTGGACGAAGTGGCTGGGGAAAGGAAAGTCTGGGCTTCCCTGCTTAGGCTGCTGCCCCCGCGACCCGACCTCGGATAAGCGGAAGAAGATGGATGGAAAAACAATAAAATAGAATTTAGTACAAACAACTACAGCAGTTTTATGAAGTAATGTAATAATAATGTACAGTAATTACGTTGGAGAGTGGACTTCTACGTTATCTCCTTCAAACACACAATCAACAGCTTTTCCATATTTTCAGAGATAAATGTCCACCGTTAATTATTATTATTTTATCATTCTTGGCTGTGCATTAGGCTCATTTGGCTTCAGTATGGCGCAAACTAGCAGTGATATGCTCGAATTGCTTCACCATCATAGCCAAGAGACAGATTTTCTCTCAATTCACTCTTCAGTTAGGGCACTCTGAAGTTGAGATGATACCACTGTACTTCGTTATTATTTAATTTATTTAATGAAAGTAACTAAATAAATAATAATAAAAGGCAATGTTTATTTTAAATTTAATTTGCATGTTTTTCATTCTCTAAGTACCAGTGTGGTTACCTTTTTTAAAGTACCGATTTGGTAGTGGTATCGATTACAATGTAAATGATACCCGTACCTAGTTGTCACGGCAGGTCGTAATGGTATTTTTTTAATATGGAACATTTGTCTAGCACATCTAATAATAATCTCACAGTATTAGTAATACAACTTTTACAAAGTATAAACATGGGTAAAAGATGCAGTATAATAAGAATGATTTATCAGTAATAAAAATGGAGAGGTGGTCCGATATGAGTTTTGCTTTTTCTACTCCTGTTAAGACATTGAATCGTGCAAATGTAATCATTTGATTTTCCTTATTCAACTTGTTAACAAGTCCTAAACAAACAAACCATACCATACTATTTTAATGTGAAAATTATATTTATTGGATAGTTACCTGCTAGTAATCCTTTCAAACAAAATTATTCCAGCTGTTTACACTAAAGCTAAGCCGTTTTATGTTTTGGATTTTGTTCCCTTTTCTATACCGTGTGCAACACACTTCCCATGTGTTTTTAAAAACAAAACTTAAAAATGTAATTGACACTAACAGTAAGGGGAAAAAATAGTGAACTTAGACAATATTGGACATTTGGTATTATTGTCCTACAACTTCACGTCATTTATTTACTAAATTCGATTGTTCACACAGATGCTGAAATTCTCTAATGATCTGGTCCCTCATCTCTTAGGTGAGTGGGAAAGAGACAGGGGAGATTCTGTCAGCCTACAGCTCCTCTCCAGAAGCGGTGTTTGGTGCAGCGTACCTTGCCATCCTGCCCTCCCACAGACTCTTGCATGGGAGCAGTTCAGTCCGCTCTGAGCTAGAGAAAGCTTTCCAGCCAGGCAGAGGTGTGCAGCAATTCAAACTCAACCAAACTTTTTTTTAGGTTTTTGCCTCATGTAAATGTGTATTATTTTTGCATCTGGTGTGCTGAATTTTTCAGCAACATATTTTAAATAGATTATTTTTTTTTCTAAACTGATAATGTACACTGCTTAACACTTAACATTTATTAGACCTACACTTTAAAAAGGTGTATACCACAGTGCTCCAGAATTAAACAGCCTGGGGAATTAGCAAAACAATTGTTGTACTTTTTACAATGTACTGTTTTACAAAAATACTAAACGCACATCATTACAGGTATGTATTATTATTACTACAATATACAGTAGGCTATATATACTATGTATACAGTACGGTGGTACCTCAACTTACGACCTTAATTAGTTCCACGACTGAGCTTGTAACTCAAAACACACAAATCAGCCCTGCCCATTAAAATAAATTGAAATCAGAAACACTGTAATTTTAACATGTAACATGCCTTTTAAAAGGAAAACGTTTTAGATAAAAAATATTGTATGAAAAACAATACACTAAAATGTACTACAACCAACTACAATCATTTTAGGAAATAGTGTAGTTTGGGATGGGTACTGCTCATATTTGAACCGAAACGGTACCAATTCCCATTACCTGCCAATATCCGGTAATGTTGTGTGTGTTAATAAATATTGTTTTTGACAATATAATAAATGTTTTTGTTGCAAGATTTAAAAATTAGCTGATTATGATAACTGCTCTCCAATTGTTATATGTTGTTTTATTATCACATTTCTGAGTCTCATTAGAAAGTATGACATTAGGTTTCAATTACAGTTGCAAGTCCAAGATGTTGGACGGCAGTAGTGTATAGTTTATTGAGTGTTTTTTTGTTTTTGGTGCCCCCTATAAAGTGCTAGCTGTTTAATTGTAGCATGTATCTTAGTTGTAACTTTTAATGACTAATTTGAAAGTGTTAAAAGCGCCATGTAAAATAGCTAATGGTAATCAGTAGCATGCCAATAGCAGAGCCAATGTATATTAGCATCAAGCTAGCATTTTTTAGAAAAGTGGGGCCTTACTTTACTTACATTGGACCCTTTTTTGAATAAATGTTGCTCTCAGTGCACCTGGAGTGATCGCCAAGTACAGAAGGGCGACGAGCTCAGTCGGCCACCGGGCGTGACGTCATGCCTAACCCAGGAACCGTAACATGGCACCATTGGATTTTACTTGAATCAGTGCCCAGTAGGATTGGCGGGATTAGCTCGGTGCCAAAAAAGTACCAGATTCGGCACCCATCCCTAATTGTAATGATATTATTCAACATTTACCTTGGGAAACAGACTTTTGTAGGTGTCCCCCACAGGCTGCTCCTCCGTCATGTAACAATAGGAATAGTTATTGTTCGTTATGTTGCACACGAATGTCTTTGGGTGACAGACTGGAGGTCAGGGTTGACAGCAAGCATTGTCTGTGTAACAAGGGCCAATGCTCAATTGTCCAGTTTGTAGAGCCAGGTGACAGAACAAACTGACACGTGTCAAACACAGCATCAGTAGCTTCTCCATATTGTCGTAGATACGGTAAATGTCTGCTGTTTGGACGTTTGTAGCTGCATGCTATGGATGCTGGCTCCAGCTTTGTGTGATGCAGACTCTTATCCAGTCTTTTTAATGTATAATCGATTAGAACACTCTAAATTATGCCAGAAATCATCAGGATTCTTCAGAATGGCAGGGGTATGAAAATCTTAAACAACTAACTGTACTGTATTCTATAGTTAGTATTTACTTGGATGTAAAACTGTATGTTAACTGGGATTCCCTTAAGATTATCTTGGGAGTAAAAGTGTTGATGAGCCATCAGGGGAAAACACAGCATGCTTTGTTTCGATTTACAGACTCGCTGACAGTAGTCACCGCTGTCAACCTGTTCACCGGCCTGGAGGTTCCTCTAGTTATATCTCACAAGGAGGCCTTTGATGGATATCTAGACACCATTGTTGGTAAGTATATTTAATTGTTGATTAACCAAAAACGACAAACAGATTATTTCCCACTTTCCCCCTCTGTTAATGAAACGTTGGCTTGTTTGTCTCACAGTGAGCAATGATAGACTCTAAGGGATTGCTAACAATTAGTCGCATCACAGCAAAGACTTAACACGAAGCACAGAGCTTGTCAGGCATCCTCAAGAGAACTGTGCAGTGCGTGTTTGCATGCGTGTGTGTAGGTGCGTGTGTGTGTGTGTGTGTGTCTTGAGTGTTTTTTATGTTTTATGTTCATGCTGTACTTGTGCTACCAGGCACACCAGACTCCAGTGACGAGCATCTGTCTGTGGCAAAGTCGTTAAAATTAAGGTGGACCAGAGTTCTGCAAAACCATGAAGATGGAACACAAACTCTAAAAAACTCTGATCAGGTGAAAGCAATCACAGAGAATACCTCAGAATCCTATTTAAATGTACACCAAGTTTTAGCTTTAATATTTTTTTTCATTCATTACAGTTCTCAGGACTGACCAGACAGCAGGCGTTTGACTTCATTACTCAAAAAGCCAGAGAGCTGAAGGTGGGTGGCCACCTGACAAGTCCAAAACTTAGGGATTGGCTGATATCAAGGCAGCGTTACTGGGGCACGCCCATTCCTGTGGTGCATTGTGGGTCCTGTGGTCCAGTTGCTGTCCCTGAGGAGGACTTACCAGTGACCCTGCCAGAGCTGCCGGCTCTCACAGGAAAGGGGGTATCACCTTTGGCTGCCGCCCATGATTGGGTCAGTTGCAAATGTCCGAGGTGAGATCATTTTAGCCATTTATGTACTCACTGTGGTAAAGTCCTGCTGGATGATGGTTTGAATTTCGAGGCATAATTTTAGGGTGTTGGATTTTCCTGTGTAAGTCCTGCAGTTTTAGAACAAGTTTTGTTTCTCACCGTTGCACACGCACGCACGCACGAACGCATAGAGGAACACACTAATGATATGATGATGGCTTGGTTGTTTATATGAAAAAATGTAACAACCTGGTCTACTTGTCAGCTGTAACCCATTAGCTGAGCTCAACAAAAACATGTTAACGTAATGTGTTTTAGTGCAACACAGAGGTCACAAGTTCTATCTGCTGCAAGCCAGACACTCCAAAATTGCTGCAAATTAAAATGAAGTGAGGGGGTTCTTTTTGCAAGGACAGCGAATTGTTCAAATTCATGTAAATAACTGAATTTTTTTCAAACACATTTACCCACCCATCGGGATCAATTATAATTGAAACCATCCCTTCGGGCGTCGCCATCATACCACTTTCATAAACTACACAGTCAATATTTTAGATAGCATTTGAAATCCTAAGCTATTTTTATTTTATTTTTTATTTTAAAGACAACATATATTTTTTTCTCATTGTGCTTCTTGCTGTTTTCCCAATTTTTGCTGGTGTTTTTTTTTGTGTTTGTCTTCTGTAAGGTGCCTAGGGTCAATGACAAACAAGTCACGGGCCACAGACGGCCACAGTGGCGGCATTTTTGGCACTCCTACTGTAGAAGCTAACTGTTCATGGCCGCTATAGTCTTAGTACCGTAGCATATTTGTTCATCCTATGGTCACATATGAGACACGAGTCACATGGTTTTCTTACGTCATCGCCGGAAGTAGTAAAATCAGTCGTTCACCTGGCGGGTTTTTCCCGTGTGATAAAGAAGGGATAGACGGGGAAGTCCTTCTTTAGCTGCCGCCTTTTTTTTATCATATATTACTGCCTTTGCACATGTCAATGTATACTTTTGTATACACAATAATTCAACACAAAATCCAGGAAAGGTTCAAACCCAGGGAGAGTTCATATGACCTCAGAGGTGCAGCTGTCTTTCAGAAAGCAAACATAAAAAATAGCTTAAAAAGTAGATGTGTTTCTGTCAGGGGGGTCCATCTGTGGAACAGCTTGGATGATTCCTTAAAACGTTCCAGTTCCATTCACACATTTAAAAAAAAAACCTTTAAAACCAATGTCTTACAAAAATATTTCACTCTTGAATCAACACCAGTAGTTAATCAATGTTAATTACAAAACTAAATACGGTACATAAATAATAATGAAAGTATAAGTGTTTGTTTATAGTTTATTATTGGTACTAATGTTTAACTAACACGTGTACAGGGATATTTCACATGTCTTTACTGTGTATATATTTGAACAGTGTTTATGTTGTGTACAAAGTGTATTTATGATATGTTGTGTAAAGGAAATTTCATATTTCTAGGAATCTCACCTTGTATTTGTACTTGTTTTTGGGTTAGGCCAGGGGTCGGCAACCCGCGGCTCCGGAGCCGCGTGCGGCTCTTTGATCACTCTGATGCGGCTCAGCTGCATACTTGCCGACCTGCCCGATTTTCCCGGGAGACTTCCGGATTTCAGTGCCACTCGCAGAAAACTCCCGGGATTAAAATTCCCCGATTTTCACCCTTACAATAATAATAAGGGCGTGCCATGATGGTACAGCATTTAGCGCCCTCTACAATCTGTATAAACAGCGTGCCAGCTCAGCCTCTTGTTATATGCATCTTCTGCTTGCACACGTAAGTGACAGCAAGGCATACTTGGTCAACAGCCACACAGGTTACACTGACGGTGGACCCCCCCCCCCCCCCCCCCCCTCTCTGTGCGTCGGTTGAGGTGGGCGGGGTTTGGTAGCGGGGGTGTATAATGTAGCCCGGAAGAGTTCGGGCTGCATGGGATTCTGGGTATTTGTTCTGTTGTGTTTATGTTGTGTTACGGTGCAAATGTTCTCCCGAAATGTGTTTGTCATTCTTGTTTGGTGTGGGTTTCACTGTGTGGCGCATTATTAGTAAGAGTGTTAAAGTTTTTTATACCGCCACCGTCAGTGTAACCTGTGTGGTTGTTTACCAAGTATGCCTTGCTGTCACGCTGGTTGTAGTGGGCGCTAAATGCTGTACCATTACAGCACGTTCAAGAGAACAGTTGCCCTGAAATTCGTAGTTTGCCGGAAAAATCGGGAGGGTTGACAAGTATGACGCTGTCAAGCGCCATTCATATAAAACCCACGGGCCGCACTAACATTCAATTTTCATATTAAGGTGTGGGCCACGTGTCTGAGACCCTTGGTTTATACATAGCACAAAGCAAAAAAAAAACTTTGTATGCAGTGTTATTTCATTTTAAATTTCAAAAGATTTGTGTGGCTCCCATTGTTTTCTTTAATTTGTGAAACTGGTCAAAATGGCTCTTTGACTGGTAAAGGTTGCCGACTCCTGGGTTAGGCGAACTAAGTGCTCAACTTCAGCCTAAACCCTTTCGGTCTGTAACATTGTCAATTTATGAATGTACAACTGTTTGTTTATGTAAAACTGTTTGTTTATTTCGTTGACCACTGACCGAAGAAATAATAAACTAACTAACTAACAAAATCCATACTTTGGAGCAATGTTCACAGACTATCATTTAGCTTGTTAGCTTCCCGTCGCAGGCGAGCGATGATGGTTGAGGGAAGAGTTGTTGGATGTTGGATGCTGGAAAATGTCAGATGCATTGCAACAGTCCGCCTTAATGCATTGTTGCAGCTTGATGATTTTTGTGCTCGTCATGCAAGGCGCATTGCAGACAAGAACCCCCGAGCACAGCGAGATGTGAGGCTGAATAGAGAGAGGCAGAGGCATGCGGGCGTGTTCAAGGGTTAAAATGTGTGTCTGTTGGCGGGTCTGTGGGTCACTTAAATATTTTTTTTTTCTAATATTTTTGCGATGAACCAGTAGGGTCCCAAAGATCGACTGCTCGATCACAATCGACGGGTTGGCGACCCCACAGGTGTACACATTGAAACATGAAATATTTACACTGTCATATGTGTTAATTCACAAATTTAACAAAAGACAGTGCCTTTGATGTGGCAGACAGTAACCTACCAGTATTGTTATTGAGAGCAGTCTTTGTCCTCCTCCTTCTCCTGTGTGTTAAAACCGCTTAAGTCTGGGTTTTTTTTACGCCTTTCTGGGCCGCTAGTGGTGGTGGATTTCGGTTCCCTGCAGCGGCGGCTTCCGTTTTCGATGCCAAATGGATCGTCTTCGGTTTTGGGTCTGTGTTGTGTCTCCTTCAAGATAAAGGTGGACAGTTTCATTAGTCTGATGTGACGAGGGAAAATTTATTGGCGGCATGTGAAGCTTGTGAACCCAGAAAAATCCATTAACAGGGATGGAACGATGAAGGGTCTTAATAACAGCTATAAAACTCTCGACGGTTAGTATTACTTTTCAAAATGAAAATTACAGAAAAACTGTGACTGATAGACACACTTTTGATAAACTCACAGAAGGACAGGCAGTAGCTTAAATATGAATACAAGAGACATTAATTTACTTTCTCATTAAGAAACACAATATCCCACCCACAATGTTTAATGTAAGACATGTTATGTCTTATTTTATTGAAATTAAGATATTGCAGATGTCTAGCCCTTGATTTGGTGTAGCACCCAACCATGTTGTAGCTCTATGTTTAAAATACATTCACCATTATGCTAAAGTATAGAATTAATAGAACATATATACTAAGATTCATTTTCAGTGTTTCATTAATCATTAGGTTTTCCGAGGGGAATGAGGAAAGTTCTACCATGCATTGTAGCTGTCAACATTTTTTATAATTGCTGCTACCTTTTCAAACCCCACGGCAGTGCTTCGCACTTGCACTCTTGAAGTCTTTTTAAGTAAGATCAAGACTCTCTTGGCCTTGCTGACGTGCTCGTCATGCAGCCCCTGAATCACCATCACCTCATTGACTGGAATCACATTATCTGATGAGTGGCTCCGCACAAATGTGTGATGTTGCAAATGGAAAGCAGAAAGGATAGAGGATGTGTTACTTGGTTTTGATGGAACACTGCAGATGGGATGTTGATTGCAGAATGTGAACAGAATAAGCTTGTAGGTGTACAAGCTTCCTTAGGACAGTGTTTTTCAACCTTTTTTGAGCCCAGGCACATTTTTTGCGTTGAATAAATGCGGAGGCACACCACCAGTAGAAATCATTAAAAAACGAAACTCCGTTGACAGTAAAAAGTCGTTGTCGCAATTGTTGGATGTGACTTTAAACCATAACCAAGCTTGCATCACTGTAGCCCTTGTCTCAAAGTAGGTGTACTGTCACCTCCTGTCACATCACGCTGTGACTTTTTGAGTTTTTTAGTGTTTTCCTGTGTGTAGTGTTTTAGTTCTTGTCTTGCGCTCCTATTTTGGTGACTTTTTCAGTTTTTTTGGTATTTTCCTGTAGCAGTTTCATGTCTTCCTTTGAGCGATATTTCCCGCATCTACTTTGTTTTAGCAATCAAGAATATTTCAGTTGTTTTTATCCTTCTTTGTGGGGACATTGTTGATTGTCATGTCATGTTGGGATGTACATTATCTTTACTCCACAGTAAGTCTTTGCTGTTGTCCAGCATTCCGGTTGTGTGTACTTTGTAGCCAGTTCAGTTTTAGTTTAGTTCTGCATAGCCTTCCCTAAGCTTCAATGCCTTTTTTAGGGGCAATCACCTTTTGTTTATTTTTGGTTTAAGCATTAGACCGACTGCCACCTACTGATATGGAAGAGTATTACACTGCCGAGCTCGAGGCAGCACCGACACTCAACAACAACACATAATTTGCAGACTATAATTACTGGTTTGCAAAACATATTTTTAACCCAAATAGGTAAAACTACATAATCTCCCACGGCACACCAGACTGTATTTCACAGCACACTAGTTGAAAAACACTGCCTTAGGAGATACGCAGTGACAAAATGAGAACTCAGGGGCACGAGGGCACAGCACTTCAAATGGTAGCCATTTAATTGTGTGATTGTTATTATGCTCTTGTTTCTTATGCAGTGTTGTTTGTAATGAAGGGTGTCTATGATAAAAAGCATTGATTATAATGGCGGTGATTACAAGCTACTTTTGCACATGTGTGTTCTTGCATAGATGCACTGACATACACGTGTATCATCTCAATGTAGGGGAGAATGGGGTTAGTTGTCACACTTTTTACTCTAGTGTTATAGGGCTCATCATCAAAACAGCTTCTGATAATCATTCTTACGTTAAATTAAGCTTAAGGTTTTGGCTTGAAATCTGTGTTACTCTCATTTTTTTAGGCGTTAGGTAGGTCGAGAGTTCAAACCCCGGCCGAGTCATACCAAAGACTATTAAAATGGGACCCGTTACCTCCCTGCTTGGCACTCAGCATCAAGGATTGGAATTGGGGGTTAAATCACCAAAATGATTCCCGGGCGCGGCCACCGCTGCTGCTCACTGCTCCCCGTCACCTCCCAGGGGGTGAGGGTGATGGGTCAAATGCAGAGGATAATCTCACCACACCTGGTGTGTGTGTGACAATCATTGGTACTTTAACATTACTTTTTTTTTTTTTTTTTTTGGAAACAAAGACATACCGGTAATTAAACATTAAATGCTCCGAAGCAACCAACTCAATCATGATGATGATTTTCCCACTGGAGAGTTTAGGGTTAAATATTGTTTTCATTACAACCAATAGTAGTACCAAATCAGTACTTTAAAATGATGCCAGTGCTTAAACTAATGATTTGAATGCTTTACTTGATAATTGATAACAAAGTCATACATTTTAAAATAAGAAGTCCACTGTTGTGTCGGATTTCCGGTTAAGCATGGACGGTGCAGGGCGATCACTTTATCCAATGGCCAGACTCACAGATTCGATGATCCAAGAAGAGCGACGGACTATGTGGACAAAAACATAAAAAATGGGAGTTGCGGCAGATTCGATCTAAGAGGCATGCTAGCTGGCCGCCGCCATTTTGGAGCTAGAGGACTGTAAATCCCAGAAGCGTAAAATATCTTACCTTTTTTATCAATAGTGTTCTACCTTATTCAGATGGTATAGTTCTTGTGTTCTGTCAAAATGACTACTGAGTATTTTTTTGTATTATCTTATTGACTATTTTACCGGTTGTATATTGGTCTTCTTTATATATTTTTGCACATTCGATTGAAGAAATTGGTTTTGATAGTAAGCTGTAATTAAAGAGCCTTTTTTCATCTTATTCAAACATATACCTTAGCGCACATTATTTTCTAACTAGATTTCACTGTTTTGTTTGTCAGTGCAGAACAGGTGCAATGGTTGTTTTTTGTGGGGAGGAGATGTTTAGAGGGATGCTTCTCCAAGAGTTTTGGAGTGGGGGCAACAGTTTTGTTTTTCTTTTCTTTGCATCAGTCAAACTTATGATTTTTAGTCTTACAAAAGACTTGTATTTTTGTATACTGTAGATTTGATGTTTGCATTTTTTTGCGATGACCCTAATTTAACAGCGACGTCTTACCAGTTTAATTGCAAAGGGCTTAATAATCCTATAAATCAAAGTGAGATATTACAAAACCCAAAACCAGTGAAGTTGGCACGTTGTGTAAATGGTAAATAAAAACAGAATACAATGATTTGCAAGTCCTTTTCTACCTATATTCAATTGAACACACTGCAAGACAAGATTATTAATGTTAAACTTTATTTTATTTTTTTGCAAATAATCATCAACTTAGAATTTAATGGCAGCAACACATTGCAAAAAAGTTGGCACTGGGACATGTTCACCACTGTGTTACATGGCCTTTCCTTTTAACAACACTGAGTAAACGTTTGGGAACTGAGGCGACCACTTTTTGAAGCTTTTCAGGTGGAATTCTTTCCCTTTCTTGCTTGATGTACAGCTTAAGTTGTTCAACAGTCCAGGGTCTCCGTTGTCATACTTTATGCTTCATAATGCGCCACACATTTTCAATGGGAGATAGGTCTGGACTACAGGCAGGCCAGTCTAGTACTCGCACTCTTTTACTACGAAGCCACGCTGTTGTAACACGTGCAGAATGTGGCTTGGCATTGTCTTGCTGAAATAAACAGGGGCGTCCATGAAAAAGACGTTGCTTGGATGGCAACATATGTTGCTCCAAAACCAGTATGTACCTTTCAGCATTATAGGTGCCTTCACAGATGTGTAAGTTACCCATGTCTTGGGCACTACTACACCCCCATACCATCACAGATGCTGGATTTTGAACTCTGCGCCAATAACAGTCCGGATGGTTCTTTTCCTCTTTGTTTCGGAGGACATGACGTCCACAGTTTCCAAAAACAATTTGAAATGTGGACTCGTCAGACCACAGAACACTTTTCCACTTTGCATCAGTCCATCGTACATGAGCTGGGGCCCAAAGAAGCCGGCGGCGTTTCTGGGTGTTGTTGATAAATGGCTTTCGTTTTGCTTTGTACCTTACAGATGTAGCGACGAATCTTAGTTACTGAAAGTGGTTTTCTGAAGTGTTCCTGAGCCCATGTGGTGATATCCTTTACACACTGATGTTGGTTATTGATGCAGTACCACCTGAGGGATAGAAGGTCACGGGCATTCAATGTTAGTTTTCGGCCCTGCCGCTTACATGCAGTGATTTCTCCAGATTCTCTGAACCTTTTGATGATATTACGGACCGTAGATGGTGAAATCCCTAAATTCCTTGCAATAGCTCATTGAGAAATGTTGTTCTTAAACTGTTTGACAATTTGCTCACGCATTTGTTCACAAAGTGGTGACCCTCGCCCCATCCTTGTTTGTGAATGACTGAGCATTTCATGGAAGCTGCTTTTATACCCAATCATGGCACCCAACTGTTCCCAATTAGCCTGTTCATTTGTGGGATGTTCGAAATAAGTGTACTCAGTCTTTTTTGCCGCTTGTGCCAGCTTTTTTAAAACATGTTGCAGGCATCAAATTCCAAATGAGCTAATAGTTGCAAAAAATAACAAAGTTTACCAGTTCGAACGTTAAGTATCTTGTCTTTGCAGTTTATTCAATTGAATATAGGTTGAAAAGGATTTGCAAATCATTGTGTTCTGTTTTTATTTACAATTTACACAACGTGCCAACTTCACTGGTTTTGTGTTTTGTATTTGAATCATGGGATCGGTGCCAACAGTCTCCAGCTATTTTATACATATGTTTTGGCTCTGCCGATCCCTGTGCAATTATTGGACAGAAATTTGTAATACTTTGTCTTTGGTAATTGGCGAAAGGATCGAACCGAATCCTCTAAGTGGATTGTTCGGGGTACCCCCTCTGTCATCTTCTCTCAGCAAATCCAAAGATAATCTGGTGGCATTCACTAATTGTTTAGCTTGAAGACTTATTGTGCTTAACTAGAAGTCTACAGCCCCCACCTACCAAGATATTATTTATTTCCTTAAATTGGAAAAGGCGTTTCAGAGAATTTGGCAGTACATCCAATCGACCTCACAACCGCAGACCACGTGTAACCACACCAGCCCAAGACCTCCATATCCAGCAAGTGCACCGCCATGATCGTCTGAGACCAGCCACTCGGACAGCTGCTGCAACAATTGGTTTGCATAACCAAAGAATTTCTGCACAAACTGTGAGAAATCCGTCTTAGGGAAGCTTATCTGCATACTCGTCGCCCTCATCGGGGTCTGGACTTGACTGTAGTTTGTCGTCGTAACCGACTTGAGTGGGCATATGCTCACAGTCAATGACGTCTGGCACATTGGATAGATCTTATCTTCACGGATGAATCCCAGTTTTCACTGTTCATGGCAGATGGCAGACGGCGTGTGTGGCGTGTAGTTTTTAGTGCTTCCATATTGAGTCACGGGGTGAACATGCAAACTCCACACAGAAAGATCCCAGGCCCGGACCTTCATATTGTGAGGCACATGCACTAACCCCTGTGCGACCGTGCAGCCTAACAGTATCATAATGAGTTTTCTGTGTGTGACAACCAACCCCAAAGAGAATATGATGACCAGACCCAAATTGAACGACCGTGTTGAACAAATTAGCAAGTTAATAATGATTCAAACTCTAGTTTTTACTTCACAGCTTTTAGGGGAACATTTGTTTTGTTGAACTGTAAACCTGTTGTGTAAAAGCCATAAAGACAAATAACGTATTTTTCGAAGTATAAGTCGCTCCGGAGTATAAGTCGCACCGGCCGAAAATGCATAATAAAGAAGGAAACAAAACATATATAAGTCGCACTGGAGTATAAGTCGCATTTTTGGGGGAAATTTATTTGATAAAACCCAACACCAAGAATAGACATTTGAAAGGCAATTTAAAATAAATAAAGAATAGTGAACAACAGGCTGAATAAGTGTACGTTATATGAGGCATAAATAACCAACTGAGAACGTGCCTGGTATGTTAACGTAACATATTATGGTAAGACTCATTCAAATAACTATAACATATAGAACATGCTATACGTTTACCAAACAATCTGTCAATCCTAATCGCTAAATCCCATGAAATCTTATACGTCTAGTCTCTTACGTGAATGAGCTAAATAATATTATTTGATATTTTACGGTAATGTGTTAATAATTTCAAAGTAAGTATAAGTATAAGTATAAGTCGCACCCCCGGCCAAACTATGAAAAAAACTGCGACTTATATTCCGAAAAATACGGTACTAAGAAACTGTGTATCTTTCATTCATTGTCATTTAAAACCATCCATCCATCCATCCATCCATTCTCTACCGCTTATTCCCTTCGGAGTCGTGGGGGGCGCTGGAGCCTATCTCAGCTACAATCGGGCGCAAGGGGGGTACACCCTGGACAAGTCGCCACCTCATCGCAGGGCCAACACAGATAGACAGACAACATTCACACTCACATTCACACACTAGGGCCAATTTAGTGTTGCCAATCAACCTATCCCCAGGTGCATGTCTTTGGAGGTGGGAGGAAGCCGGAGTACCCGGAGGGAACCCACGCAGTCACGGGGAGAACATGCACCAATAAAAGAAAAAAAAATAACATTTTTTTTTTTTTGTTGCTATTTTGCTAATAAGAGCTGATAAAATCCCCGCAGACTGACCAATCACTTGTCTGAAAATGACATCATCCTTCATTGACAATACTGTGGTGATCCACATGACTTAATAAAGTTATAAACGAATAAAATTAATATCCCGCTTCGTAGAAATTCATGTTTTACATCTTCAATGTTTGGCCTGGTTAGGCTAGAAAAGAAGAAATTCTGAATCATTTTAACTTAAATCGTAGTACAGTCTTCCTACAGTTTACCTGCAAGCGTTCACGTTGGCGTAGCAAATGGATTTGCAAAATTTAAGTTTAGATGCTTGTTATTCATCGTCTTCATATTTAATTAAATTATTGTGCCGGCATATAAAGTAAGACAAACAAACGGTTCTTTTTATTTGACTATTAAACTGTCGTCTTCCGTCGTCCTTTGTTGACATGAGGATCCCTTCCTGAATTAAAGTAATCACCGTTGCACCGTACAGATTAAAACAATGGCCCAATCAGAGGCAGATGGCACAAGTCATCAGATTGTTTTCACATGCTTCCACAAAGCCACCAAAATTCCTCCCATCAGAGGTGATTGATGGCTGCAATCGCGAACACTCCGTTATCGCCTCACTCCCCGTCTATCCTCCGTTGTTAAGTGTCGGTTGGAAATTTGTTCCCTTCACTCGTCGAGCATGTCCAATTAAAGTTTGAGTGGGACGCAGAAGAACACGCTGATGAGAGCTGAGCGGCTGAGATGGAGTTTCATCTGTCCTTGAGGAAGTTATATCCTGTCTGCTCTACACGACGTCAAATCTCTGCAGTGTTGTGAAATGGTTTGCCAACTGAACCCTGCCTCAGCTTGGCATGGCTGCAGCAGGAGTTGGTGGTGTTGTGGAAATTCCCTGGTAAAGACAGGCCACATACAGTAGTGAAGTGAAGTGAATTATATTTATATAGTGCTTTTCTCTAGTGACTCAAAGCGCTTTACATAGTGAAACCCAATATCTAAGTTACATTCAAACCAGTGTGGGTGGCACTGGGAGCAGGTGGGTAAAGTGTCTTGCCCAAGGACACAACAGCCGTGACTAGGATGGCGGAAGCGAGGATCGAACCTGGAACCCTCAAGTTGCTGGCATGGCCGCTCTACCAACCGAGCTATACCGGTAGTATAGTTGACACTGTTACAGGCCTGGAATGGAACAGATGGAGCATCACCATCCATAAAGGTCTCTGCCTCATCTGTTTTAGAACCTTTGGACTCTTGGTTCTTTTATTTGAAATACTTTAAAACACTGGTACAAATGACTGATTCTATTTTTTTAAATGCCCATTTGTCATCTGCATGTCAACACAATCGATTCCTGGCAAATTATTGAAAGTGTGTTGTCCTAAATCTAGCCTTGTTGTTCAAATTTAGACCGCTAAATATGCTTTTAGCAAGCCCTACTTGGAAATAGACATGTGACGTTCGTGAAGGACTCGAGTCTTTCGTAAGACTCTTTGATTTGATTTTGATTCGCAGTTGCGAGCTATTCATTTGGGAGCCTTTGTTTGAATTCAAATTGCCCACGCTGTCTTCATATGTGCTCCAAATGATTGGATTGTAGTCACACCGACTAAAAAAAACAAAATTATCCAAATGTTTAAAAAAATATATCATAGCAACATTTGAATGCACTTTTCTGATTCATTGTTTTATGGATTTTTAAAAGGGAACTTATGATGAATTTAGTCTTTTTTGACTTATTAATGTTGTTACAAGGTTGGATGCTCCTGTTAAGCAACGCCAAATTGTCAAATCATAAGGTTGGTGCTATAGATGTCCGATAAAATGCTTTAAAATGTAATATCGAAAATTATCGGTATCGTTTTTGTTTACCGGTAGTTTTTTTATTAAATCAACATAAAAAACACAAGATACACTTACAATTAGTACACCAACCCCCAAAACCTCCCTCCCCCATTTACACTCATTTACACAAAAGGGTTGTTTCTTTCTGTTATTAATATTCTGGTTCCTACATTATATATCAATATATATCAATACAGTCTGCAAGGGATACAGTCCGTAAGCACACATGATTGTGTGTGCTGCTGGTCCACTAATAGTACTAACCTTTAACAGTTAATTTTACTCGTTTTCATTCATTACTAGTTTCTATGTAACTGTTTTTATATTGTTTTACTTTCTTTTTTTATTCAAGAAAATGTTTTTACGGTAATTTATTTATCTTATTTTATTTTAATAATTTTTAAAAAAAAGGACCTTATCTTCACCATACCTGGTTGTCCAAATTAGGCATAATAATGTGTTAATTCCACGACTGGGTTGAAAATGATTTGCAAATCATTATATTCCGTTTATATTTACATCTAACACAATTTCCCAACTCATATGGAAACAGGGTTTGTAATTGGAGTAATTGTAACCTTATTATTTTCAGTACTTACTAATAATTGTATTAAAATTGACAACCATAAATCATGAAGAATTTAATACAATGTCAAAAGCTTTCTTTTATGTTCTAACATAATTCTAGATTATGGCAGGCTATATCTAATATGTAAAATAATTGTAAACTTTTCTTTGAGTGCAAAAAGAAAAGCCCATTTGTAGAGATATCCGATAATATCGGCCTGCTGATATTATCGGCCGATAAATGCTTTAAAATGTAATATCGGAAATTAACGGGATCGTTTTTTTTTTTTTATTATCGGTTTATTTTTTTATTTTTTTTGTATTAAATCAACATAAAAAACACAAGATACACTTACAATTAATACACCAACCCAAAAAACCTTCCTCCCCCATTTACACTCATTCACACTCATTCACACAAAAGGGTTGTTTCTTTCTGTTATTAATATTCTGGTTCCTACATTATATATCAATATATATCAATACAGTCTGCAGGGATACAGTCCGTAAGCACACATGATTGTGCGTGCTGCTGGTCCACTAATAGTACTAACCTTTAACAGTTAATTTTACTAAGTTCCATTAATTACTAGTTTCTATGTAACTGTTTTTATATCATTTTACTTTCTTTTTTATTCAAAATTTTTTTTTAAATGTATTTATCTTATTTTATTTATTTTATTTTTTTTAAAAGTACCTTATCTTCACCATACCTGGTTGTCCAAATTAGGCATAATCTTGTGTTAATTCCACGGCTGTATATATCGGTTGATATCGGTATCGGTAATTAAGGGTTTGGTCAATATTGTAATATCGGATATCGGCAAAAAGCCATTATCGGACATCCCTACCCATTTGTTTAATGCGCCTTTTATTTGATTCCCAATCTTTTAAAATTGTTATTTGGGTGCAATAAGAAACATGTTTGATCATAAGTTTTATCATAAAATGTTCTCTTAAAATGAAGCCAATAACGACATTTTTTGTGGTGCTCTTTATTTTGAAAAGTATCGAACAGTATTGAAATACACAGCAATATACATTTTTGGTACCAAAATATTGGTGTCGGGACAACTCTAGGTGGGACGGATGTGCAAACTTTACTACATAGTCGCTTAGGTGCCCGAATGTAAACTATGCAGTAATGCTGCATTGGTGTCCCAATTCCTAGGGCAGATTACAAAGTGCTACCCCTTGTTGCTTCATTTTGAGAGTGTAGTGGCTGAGGACTTGTGGTAGTGAGTGATGGGCTGTATTGGGATTAAAGTGTATTTAAAAAAAAAAAAAATTGAGGCTTTTGGAGAGGGTTGGGCGTGGTTTAATTTAAATCTGGGTACGCCTCCACAATTGAACAGCTTGCATACAGACTCAACCAACGTGATTCAACAAGTGATCTCTAAGTCCGGCTGAATCAGATACGACACATGTGGAAGTAAACTAGTCTCAAAGCTCTTCGTAATGGTCGCATTAGTGTGCGCAAGATGTAACAGGATATGACGCAGGGGTGCCCGCATGTACAGGAAGTGATGTCATCAAAATGGCAGCCTCGTAAGGGCTTCCAGCTGCACACAAAGTTAATGGACGAATGAATAAATGAATGAAGCTTTAGTATGACAAGTCATGGCCCACACACAAAGGCATATTTTGGCGCGATGTAAACGTTTGTAAATCAAAAAGGATGCAAATAGTCTTTCGTGAATCGATGTTCCAATGTATTCAAACACAGTGTTACTGGTCAAACTGTGTGTAATATTACAGCGGCCAAAAATATCAAATATATTTGCTAAATAAAACCTCTGCCTTGTTTTTTAATGAATCATTAGGCCTACTGCGCTACTGCATTGGTCATTATAGTGGTACTTGGAGGGCCAAGTGTTTTCTGAGGTGGTACTTCGTAAAATAAGTTTGAGAACCACTGATCTATGTGACGATCGGTCACTTAATTTCTGTTTGTTTCTTTGTTTTTGTATTACTTCCTGTCGGTGCTCTTATTTTGTTAAATTTCCTGTTTGTTCCGCGGAGCACTGTTTTCTCCTCACCTGCTGTTGATTGGCAGCCGGTCCACACCTGCTGCCAATCAGCATATGTCTATTTATGTTTTCTCTCGAGCACTCCTCAGGGCTCGATGATAGACTCTTTATGTTTGGAACTGTTGTATGCAAGACTGCTACATTTCTCTGTTGACTATCATTAAAATCATCTTACCTGCTCATCCTCCTCCTGGTTCTTGCATCTTGGGGTCACACAAACGGCAGCCATGCGAGTTCCTCACAATCTAGATCACAAGGAAGCGTTTTAAACTTAGATCAAGATCATAATAGGTCCTCTATAAGTAACCTAGTTTAGGTGTTCACTCACTAGGGAAGTGAGTACAATTTCACATTCACATTTATTTATTGTGATCATTTCTATTTTCGTTTTATTTATTTTTTCTATACACCGACTATTCTAGATGTATCCTTTTCGAGACTTTACTATATGCATTTTGGGGTGAAGGATGATTTCATTTATCCACATTTGTATTCCTGTACAGATAAATATATTGCACTTTTTCACATGCGTCCACGTTTATGGATGTATGTTATATTGTCTTTTTTATTCCAGCGAGTTAATCCATTTTGGGGGGAGTTGAGGGGATGATTTAATTTAATTATGATGCGTTCAAGAGTCTTACAGCCTGAGGGAAGAAGCTGTTACAGAACCTGGAGGTTCTGCTTCGGAGGCTGCGGAACCTCTTTCTAGAGTCCAGCAGTGAAAACAGTCCTTGGTGGGGGTGGTAGAAGTGTTTGCAGATTTTCTGAGCCCTGGTCAAGCAGCGGCTTTTTGCGATCTCCTGAAACTTTGCTTGCTGACCACATCTGAGGTCCCATGCTATCCACAACTACTCAGTGTTGCCTCAGGGTGCAGAACCCTCATCCTCCTAATGTAGTTCCATAGCATTCTGTGTGTGCATATTTGTGGCCTATATAGTTTATTCAGAATTTATTGAATTTCCACTTTAGGAGGCAAATTTGTTCTTCTCATGGCTCAAAGAAGGGCCAACAATTTTTCCAGCTGTCCACTCACCGCTCCCTGGCCTCATATTGGCCAGTCTGGTGTGAGGCGAAATGTGTGAAATCTTGAGCAGCAAACCTAACTGGTGTCTCCGCTTCTATTCCTGCTTTCTTTGGTGATAGCCTTTGCGTGGCTCTTGCCTTTTCAATTTAATGAAATAATGCCCGCCTTCCAAATATTAACCTTGCTGCACCCTAGTATTGTTGCTAGGCAACATCATGCTCTTGTTTCGTAATCACAGCCTTGATACTAACCCTTGTGGGGTTTTTTCTGTCGCTGTTGTGTATATTCAGCACTGACACAAATGGAGAGGCCAAGTTGACTAACACATTCCCATTAAATAGCTGCATCACAGCCATAACAGAAGATGTAAAAATTATAAGCCACTTTTACAGTTAAAAACAAAAACTAGCAAAGGCGGAATATACTCACACTTATCAACAAAGCATCCCGCAATCAGAAAGTTAGATACTGTATGTAATGATGTCAGAGCCAGTGTCTGGTGTGAATTTATGTCGCATTATATTGTATATTGTAGCCTCCTGTGGTAACGATATACAGTATATCACCATATATTATTTAGTATATGAATTACAATAGAACCATTTCAAAATGAGTTACAAAGGCTCATAATCTGGCTGCTGACGTATGCGGTAATAGATTTTGTCATTTCCAGTTGTATTATTTTATCAAAACTATTATCAATCTACTTGTTAATGTACTCTTAGTATCTGGTTATTTTTGTTTTAACATGTTACTATCGACACTTCTGTTCAAATGTAATAAGCACTTATTCTTCTGTTGTTTGAATACTTTACATTAGCTTTGGGCGATACCACAAACTTGGGTATCGATTCAATACCAAGTAGTTACTGGAGCAATATTGGCAATATGTCCTGGGCATGACGTTAAAGTGCATCCGGCAGTGGAGGCTCCTCTATGGGGTCTTGGGGCACTAGGAGGTTAACCCCTTTACTACTGTTACCCCAGGTGGCCCTTGGCAAAGGCCTAGTACGTGACTGCCCCCTAGCCAGGGATACGGTGAAGACCTCAACGGTGAAGCAGGCAGAAGACGGTAGATTTAAGAACTACCACAACGGCTGCGATGGCGGAAGAAGGCTGCAGCAGAAAAGGGTCCCCAGTCGTCTTGGACTCCATGCCACTGGACCCTGACCCGATTCTGTCAAGGATCGTGTGGTGACTTTCTGTGCACCAGTCTCCCCACGTTAAACAAAGTCACGCACAGCCATCCTCCATAAAGTGATACACCCCTACCAGGAGGATATTTCATACTCGTTCGAGTGACCGCCGATGATGATGATTGGCAATAACAATGTTCCTACCTAAAATATTCAGGATCACTAAATGAGTAAATTATTTTAAATTATAATCAGATAAAAACACAGAATGGCAGTGTAACAACATCAATTAATATTTATATTATTACCTTACTCACTTCATTACATAATTTTTTTTAAATTAAATTAATACTTCAAACTAAATGAAAAAAAAGAAGCAAAAACTACCATTGCCTCTGATTTAAATCCTTTGTTTTTTTCCCCTTAAAGTCCTCCTGTGTCCAGGGACTTACTTGTTCAGTTTGAAAACAAAAAAATAGACGCCAAAAACGTATTTTGATATTGAAAAATAATGATCTAATTACTATAGTTTTCACCATATACTGATGCTATTTTTGGTATCCTGACTGTCGATGTTTGTATCCACCCGCCCACCACTGTTTATATTCAGGAACTCTAGCGTCGCGATTGGCATATCCTCCCAAGGTGTGTCATGTGTAACATATTTAGTCATTCCTCGTCTTCTAGTGCAGTGTTTTTTAACCACTGTGCCACGGCACACTAGTGTGCCGTGGGATACAGTCTGGTGTGCCGTGGGAGATGATCTAATTTCACCTGTTTGGGTTAAAAATGTTTTTTGCAAACCAGTAATTATAGTCTGAAAATGATGTGTTGTTGTTGAGTGTCGGTGCTGTCTAGAGCTCACCAGAGTAACCGTGTAATACTCTTCCATATCAGTAGGTGGCAGAAGGTAGCTAATTGCTTTGTAGATGTTGGAAACAGTGGGAGGCAGCGTGCAGGTAAAAAAGGTGTCTAATGCTTAAACCAAAAATAAACAAAAGGTGAGTGCCCCTATGGCATTGAAGCTTAGGGAAGGCTATGCAGAACTAAACTAAAACTGAATTGGCTACAAAGTAAAAACAGAATGCTGGACAACAGCAAAGACTTACTGTGGAGCAAAGACAACGTACATCCGAACATGACATGACAATCAACAATGTCCCCACAAAGAAGGATAAAAACAACTGAAATATTCTTGATTGCTAAAACAAAGTAGATGTGGGAAATATCGCTCAAAGGAAGACATGAAACTGCTACAGGAAAATACCAAAAAAAGAGAAAAAGCCACCAAAATAGGAGCGCAAGACAAGAACTAAAACACAACACGCAGGAAAACGGCAAAAAAACTCCAAATAAGTCACAGGGTGATGTGACAGGTGGTGACAGTACACCTACTTTGAGACAAGAGCTATATTGATGCATGCTTGGTTATGGTTTAAAGTCATATCCAACAATTGCGACAGCGACTTTTTTCTGTCAACTGACTTTTTTAATGATTTCTGCTGGTGGTGTGCCTTGGCTCAAAAAAGGTTGAAAAACACTGGTCTAGTGATAGTCGTACATGTAAGAAACATAGTGTATTTGCGCCATGGAGGTGAGGATTGATGATTTAGAAGCTGCACTGTGGAGGGACGTTAGCTGCTAGCTTGCCAGCGAGGATGATACATTTAGTTGAGGACTCCTTCGTTGGCTTGTTGCTATCAAATTCGCGGGACACATTTATATCATTAATAATGTCTTTATTATTAAACCTGAGTGTAAAGTATAACATGCTTGTCAGACAGTGACATTGCTTTTAACACAACAAGGTGGGAGAGTGTGGAGTGTATTTCCTTTTACGCAGACGACGTCCCGCCTGTGTTTGCTGTGAAATATTGACAGGATGAACTTGTTTCCCCATTCCGTGTACGGTATATGCCGTTCTTACAGAAAAGTAAATCTGGGGAATAAAGCAGATGAATCTTGTTTAACTAAATAGTGTGTATTTGTGTGTGTGGATGGATGCATGTAGAGCTAAAGTTATGTTGTGTTAGTAAAATGTTTGCCAGGTAGACAGAAATAAGACCAGACATATGGTCCAGGAAAGTACACAAAGAGCTGCATCTGTTGTTTTTTGCAGCCTGGGACTTTTTTAACTCTGTTGAGACTCATTATGAAGCGATAAGCAGATGACTTCACTGTTCCTCTTCCTGATTTAAATATAAAAAGAAACAAACACTTGTTTTCTATGTTTTGTCAAACGTTCTAGTCTGTATACTGTCAAAAGTTTTGTTGGCAAATTCGCATCATGAACCAAACTGTGTCTGGCTTGTGTAAAAAGGGGGTAGAGGGTGACATTTCCAATACAAATACATGATGGTGTGTGTTTAGCCTGCCAGCCGATCCCTTGTTAGCACAGCCTGCTAGTCGGGGTATGAGACCAATGTTCCAGTGCCAGTCCGCTTTAAGCTGTGCTTGTCTGCAGGGACGTGACCTCTGCAGCCAGATGGAGGCAGCGTCATACCCACACAATTATCACATATAAATATCACACAGATTTGACATTTTTGCAGGCAAACAATGTCGCTCATGTGTTGGCTTGCTAACTCGACAGTTTGATATCTATTTATTTGTCCCCTTCAACTGCTTTCAGATGCAATGGCCCAGCAAAAAGAGAGACTGACACCATGGACACTTTTGTGGACTCAGCCTGGTATTACTTTAGATACACCGACCCACATAACACCACAAGGTAAGGACAGCATCCTTCTATGACTTCACTTTGCTGTTTTTATCCATCCAATCATTCAAACTTTATTTATATAGCACTTTTCATGCACAGGCAAGTTGCAACACAAAGGTCTTTACACCAGTAAAAAAAGAAGAAACATGCACGGAGGCACCCACAGCACTGTTGACAATAACAAAACACAGCATGGCACTGAGGAGTGAGGAAAAACGCCACACTGGAGAATAACTCAAATTTAACATAATATAAAAAACATATTTTAAAATATTAGTAAAAATAGTCAATACATTAATAAGAACATAACATAGTGAGACTAATAGAATAATATTAATTAATAAAATAACAGAATAAAAATTAGGAGTCAAATTAAAGTTTTAATTGATCATTAAAATTAAAAAGCCTAATCAAAAAGTGTGCCTTTAACCTTTTTTTTCCCTTAAAGGGGAACTGCACTTTTTTTGGGAATTCTGCCTATCGTCACAATCATGAGAGACAAAAAGACAAAAGGTTGTTTTTTTCGCCTTATAACATGTAAAAATTGGCTCAATCTAGGTGGCTAGCAATGCAGCTAATGGGAGCAATCAATTCTACTTCTAAATCACTGTAAAAATGCATTCAAAAACATATTGGTAAATCACTGACTTGCTGACGGTGTTAAATAATTATCATTCATGATTTAACTTTTTATTATATGGCGTCAGTGAGATTGTGCATGCACAAGGAAACTCAAGCACACAATTATGTCTAATATCACCCACTCACCCACTTTGCTATTTCAAGCATGCATATTATAGCGTGTGGATATTCCTCCACCCCCTTGCACACACTCCCACAAAAACACACATGCTTGAAATCTCTGCTCACAGCGATTAGATTATGGAGCCATGGCTGTCACCTGCTGGGATGCTGGCGATACCCAAAGCTTAACAAAAGAGAAGTATTTTCCCCAGCTTCTTGACCAAGCTGTAAATCCGCTTTAAAAGGACTTCCGTCCCCCCATCATTTTTTTTAGCACGGCAGATTTGGCACAACAGAAAAAGCAATTACACTATTTGTGTATTTCAGTGGGCCTGCTGAGTCTTACGTGTACGGAAATGATGAAAAGCCTGGCGTGCTGAGAAAGCCAGAGAGAGGAGGAAATAGAAGTGTGTGTGTGTGTGTGTGTGTGTGTGTGTTTTGTGATGTATTAGAGGAGTGCCGGCCTGATGCCAGCTCAAAGGCCGAATTATTTTCAGCCTTGCCAGTTGTTAACTTTATCCCGAGGTTCAATTATCACCAGACACCAGTCTCCAGAGACAGGCAGAGAGATGAGGAGGAGGGTAATTACCAGAGCCACGTGTGACACATGTTGAAGATAGCAGCCTTGTGCTGACCATCAGACCTGTGTAACTGGTCACATGATGTCCTGACTCAAGCCATCATCTTATACACTGTCTTTCTCCATCACCACTTCCCAGCTAATAAGATGGGTGTTGGTGAAGTCCTCAAAGCTCATTACTGTTTGGACAGACAGATAGGAAGCATGTGTATCAGGTTGACATGCTATTGTGTGCACATACAGTATAGGCCACCACAAGGTATGTTGTTGTAGCAGTACTTTAATGACCACATGTAACTAGAATGTCTCTTAAAGGGGAACATTATCACAATTTCAGAAGGGTTAAAACCATTAAAAATCAGTTCCCAGAGGCTTATTATATTTTTCGAAGTTTTTTTCAAAATTTTACCCATCACGCAATATCCCTAAAAAAAAGCTTCAAAGTGCCTGATTTTAACCACCCGTCCATTTTCCTGTGACGTCACATAGCCTGCTAGAGCAACACAAACAAACATGGCGGAAAGAACAGCAAGCTATAGCGACATTAGCTCGGATTCAGACTCGGATTTCAGCGGCTTAAGCGATTCAACAGATTACGAATGTATTGAAACGGATGGTTGTAGTGTGGAGGCAGGTAGCGAAAACGAAATTGAAGAAGAAACTGAAGCTATTGAGCCATATCGGTTTGAACCGTATGCAAGCGAAACCAAAGAAAACGACACGACAGCCAGCGACACGGGAGAAAGCGAGGACAAATTTGGCGATCGCCTTCTAACCAACGATTGGTAAGTGTTTGTTTGGCATTAAAGGAAACTAACAACTATGAACTAGGTTTACAGCATATGAAATACATTTGGCAACAACATGCACTTTGAGAGTGCAGACAGCCCAATTTTCATCAATTAATATATTCTGTAGACATACCCTCATGTCAGCAGGCCAGGGAAGCTAGGGTCGATATTCTTCTCTTGATCATCTTCGGGACGGTGTGAGCCAAGACATCCAGGGGGGTTTAGCTCGCTCGTCTGCGGGAACAAACTGCCGCCATTGCTTGCCGCGCTACCGAGGTCCTTTGTCCCTGAATTGCTCACACACTCCGGCAGATTCAATGGGGGTCTGGCGGCAGATTTCTTTGACTTTATCGTTGGAAATGCATCTGCTTTGAGTGTCGCAGGATATCCACACATTCTTGCCATCTCTGTCGTAGCATAGCTTTCGTCGGTAAAGTGTGCGGAACAAACGTCCAATTTCTTGCCACTTTCGCATCTTTGGGCCACTGGTGCAACTTGAATCCGTCCCTGTTCGTGTTGTTACACCCTCCGCCAACACACCGACGAGGCATGATGTCTCCAAGGTACGGAAAACGGTCGAAAAAACGGAAAATAACAGAGCTGATTTGACTCGGTGTTTGAGAAAATGGCTGATTGCTTCCCGATGCGAAGTCACGTTGTGACGTCATGGCTCCGATAGCAAATTTTAGAAAGGCGTTTGATTCGCCAAAATTCACCCATTTAGAGTTCGGAAATCGGTTAAAAAAATATATGGTCTTTTTTCTGCAACATCAAGGTATATATTGACGCTTACATAGGTCTGGTGATAATGTTCCCCTTTAACAGAGTGCAGACTTTGTGCCAAGGCTGAATTGTTTACAAATTTTAAAAAAGCTAAACAATTGTGGAGTCTGTGTTTTTGTCTGTTTGTTTGTTAATTACTCGGCTACTTTCGGATCCACTGAAGTGGGGTGCCATTATGATACTCAGGGGTGGGCTGTAAATACCCTTATTAGCCTCAAATCCAGATCCGCATCAAACGTTAATGGAAATTGTTTTGTAATTCTCAGATAATTGTGCCAATGTATCAATATGTTTGCTGTGAAAAAGTTCATTAAAACAGTAACATTAGTAGAGCCCTAAGATGATGTTTGATATGTTATGTTACATTATTTATATCAGATTAGTCTTTGGGTGGTAAATCTAAATACCATTTTAAAATTAATTCCTGCAGCGTAGTGATTTCTTTGTCATGGTGTGGCACACTCAGCCTCCCCTCAAAGAATATAATACGTTGCTCCGTCTTCTTTCTCGGCCTAGAAACTAAAAATCTATTATTTTGCCTTTTGACATTACCGAAGCTTGCTTAGCAAGTTTGTTTGGAGTTTTGTAAAATATGTTTAAATTGATGTTTTTCTGAATTTTTCAAGTACTTAACATCCTTCCCTGACGTCTTCTGGCGCTTCTGGGTGACTTTAAAAACCCTTATATACCTCATATGGTCTAAAATGACATTGCTGCTCACATTAAAACCGTAATAAGTAAAGACTTTTTTTAATGAATTCTTTTGAATTGTATTAAATACATTAGCTTTTTTACTCTCCTGTCTGTACATGCTGCATGCATGTATTACCATACTTGCCAGCCCTCCCAAATTTTCCGGAAGACTCCCGAATTTCAGTGCCTCTCCCGAAAATCTCCCGGGACAACCATTCTCCCGAAAATCTCCCGATTTCCGGCCCGGCAACCAAATTGGGGGCGTGCCTTAAAGGCACTGCCTTTAGCGTCGTCTCTCACCTGAAAAGGAGACTATTATATATGCCTCCGTTATCCATAGGTTTATCTATAACCCATAACACGGTGGCCGAATGGATATAGTCACTCATGAACGGTCAGAGAAGCACAAGGCGGCGACAACGCAGTATTATGGGCCACCTTGCCAGCAACATTTTGTTCTCATTTGCGGATGTTTTCAACAAATCCGTGAAGGATATATTCCCGGATTCAGAGATCGCTTGCCAGTACTCAAATGGCAGAACAAAAGCTACTCAAATAGTGAAAGGTAAGTAGTAGATTTTTGTAAAAAGCTTTTATAATTGTAAAGGACAATGTTTTATCAACTGATTGCAATAAAGTAAATTTGTTTTAACTATTAAATTAACCCAAAATATGACTTATTTTATCTTTGCGAAAATATTGGACACAGTGTGTTGTCAAGCTTATGAGATGCGATGCAAGTGTAAGCCACTGTGACACTATTGTTCTTTTTTTATTTATTTTTATAAATGTCTAATGATAATGTCAATGAGGGATTTTTAATCACTGCTCTGTTGAAATTGTAACTAATATTGATACTGTTGTTGATAATATTCATTTTTGTTTCACTCCTCTCTGAGCTGCCACCTTAACGTGGTAGAGGAGTTTGCGTGTCCCAATGATCCTAGGAGCTATGTTGTCCGGGGGCTTCTATGCCCCCTGGTAGGGTCTCCCAAGGCAAACTGGTCCTAGGTGAGGGATCAGACAAAGAGCAGCTCGAAGACCTCTATGAAGAACACGAACAAGGAACCCAGATTTCCCTCGCCCGGACGCGGGTCACCGGGGCCCTCCTCTGGAGCCAGGCCCGGAGGTGTGGCACGATGGCGAGCGCCTGGTGGCCGGGCCTGTCCCCATGGGGCCCGGCCGGGCACAGCCCGAAGAGGCAACGTGGGTCCCCCCTCCAATGGGCTCACCACCCATAGCAGGGGTCATAGAGGTCGGGTGCGATGTGAGCTGGGCGGAAGCCGAAGGCAGGGCACTTGGCGGTCCGATCCTCGGCTACAGAAGCTAGCTCTTGGGACGTGGAACGTCACCTCGCTGGGGGGGAAGGAGCCTGAGCTAGTGCGTGAGGTGGAGAAGTTCCGGCTAGATATAGTCGGACTCACTTCGACGCACAGCAAGGGCTCTGGAACCAGTTCTCTTGACAGGGGCTGGACTCTCTTCCACTCTGGCGTTGCCAGCAATGAGAGGCGACGGGCTGGGGTGGCAATTCTTGTTTCCCCTCGGCTCAAAGCCTGCACGTTGGAGTTCAACCCGGTGGACGAGAGGGTAGCCTCCCTCCGCCTTCGGGTGGGGGGACGGGTCCTGACTGTTGTTTGCGCTTACGCGCCCAACGGCAGTTCAGATTACCCACCCTTTTTGGATTCACTCGAGGGAGTACTGGAGAGTGCTCCCCCGGGTGATTCCCTCGTTCTACTGGGGGACTTCAACGCTCATGTTGGCAACGACAGTGAAACCTGGAGAGGCGTGATTGGGAAGAATGGCCGCCCGGATCTGAACCCGAGTGGTGTTTTGTTATTGGACTTTTGTGCTCGTCACGGATTGTCAATAACAAACACCATGTTCAAACATAAGGGTGTCCATATGTGCACTTGGCACCAGGACACCCTAGGCCGCAGTTCCATGATCGACTTTGTAGTTGTGTCATCGGATTTGCGGCCTCATGTTTTGGACACTCGGGTGAAGAGAGGGGCGGAGCTTTCTACCGATCACCACCTGGTGGTGAGTTGGCTGCGATGGTGGGGGAGGATGCCGGACAGACCTGGCAGGCCCAAACGCATTGTGAGGGTTTGCTGGGAACGTCTAGCAGAGTCTCCTGTCAGAGAGAGTTTCAATTCCCACCTCCGGAAGAACTTTGAACATGTCACGAGGGAGGCGCTGGACATTGAGTCCGAGTGGACGATGTTCCGTACCTCTGTTGTCGGGGCGGCCGATTGGAGCTGTGGCCGCAGGGTAGTTGGTGCCTGTCGTGGCGGTAATCCTAGAACCCGTTGGTGGACACCGGCGGTGAGGGATGCCGTCAAGCTGAAGAAGGAGTCCTATCGGGTTCTTTTGGCTCATGGGACTCCTGACGCAGCAGACAGGTACCGACAGGCCAAGCGGTGTGCGGCTTCAGCGGTCGCGGAGGCAAAAACTCGGACATGGGAGGAGTTCGGTGAGGCCATGGAAAAAGACTTCCGGACGGCTTCGAAGCAATTCTGGACCACCATCCGCCGCCTCAGGAAGGGGAAGCAGTGCAGTGTCAACACCGTGTATGGTGGGGATGGTGCTCTGTTGACCTCGACTGCGGATGTTGTGGATCGGTGGAGAGAATACTTCGAAGACCTCCTCAATCCTACCAGCACGTCTTCCTATGAGGAAGCAGGGCCTGGGGAATCTGTGGTGGGCTCTCCTATTTCTGGGGCTGAGGTTGCCGAGGTAGTTAAAAAGCTCCTCGGTGGCAAGGCCCCGGGGGTGGATGAGATCCGCCCGGAGTTCCTTAAGGCTCTGGATGTTGTGGGGCTGTCTTGGTTGACAAGACTCTGCAACATCGCGTGGACATCGGGGGCGGTACCTCTGGATTGGCAGACCGGGGTGGTGGTTCCTCTCTTTAAGAAGGGGAACCGGAGGGTGTGTTCCAACTATCGTGGGATCACACTCCTCAGCCTTCCCGGTAAGGTCTATTCAGGTGTACTGGAGAGGAGGCTACGCCGGATAGTCGAACCTCGGATTCAGGAGGAACAGTGTGGTTTTCGTCCTGGTCGTGGAACTGTGGACCAGCTCTATACTCTCGGCAGGGTCCTTGAGGGTGCATGGGAGTTTGCCCAACCAGTCTACATGTGCTTTGTGGACTTGGAGAAGGCATTCGACCGTGTACCCCGGGAAGTCCTGTGGGGAGTGCTCAGAGAGTATGGGGTAACGGACTGTCTTATTGTGGCGGTTCGCTCCCTGTATAATCGGTGTCAGAGCTTGGTCCGCATTGCCGGCAGTAAGTCGGACACGTTTCCAGTGAGGGTTGGACTCCGCCAGGGCTGCCCTTTGTCACCGATTCTGTTCATAACCTTTATGGACAGAATTTCTAGGCGCAGTCAGGGCGTTGAGGGTATCTGGTTTGGTGGCTGCAGGATTAGGTCTCTGCTTTTTGCAGATGATGTGGTCCTGATGGCTTCATCTGGCCAAGATCTTCAGCTCTCACTGGATCGGTTCGCAGCCGAGTGTGAAGCGACTGGGATGAGAATCAGCACCTCCAAATCCGAGTCCATGGTTCTCGCCCGGAAAAGGGTGGAGTGCCATCTCCGGGTTGGGGAGGAGATCTTGCCCCAAGTGGAGGAGTTCAAGTACCTCGGAGTCTTGTTCACGAGTGAGGGAAGAGTGGATCGTGAGATCGACAGGCGGATCGGTGCGGCATCTTCAGTAATGCGGACGCTGTATCGATCCGTTGTGGTAAAGAAGGAGCTGAGCCAGAAGGCAAAGCTCTCGATTTACCGGTCGATCTACGTTCCCATCCTCACCTATGGTCATGAGCTTTGGGTCATGACCGAAAGGACAAGATCACGGGTACAAGCGGCCGAAATGAGTTTCCTCCGCCGGGTGGCGGGGCTCTCCCTTAGAGATAGGGTGAGAAGCTCTGCCATCCGGGGGGAGCTCAAAGTAAAGCCGCTGCTCCTCCATATCGAGAGGAGCCAGATGAGGTGGTTCGGGCATCTGGTCAGGATGCCACCCGAACGCCTCCCTCGGGAGGTGTTTCGGGTACGTCCGACCGGTAGGAGGCCACGGGGAAGACCCAGGACACGTTGGGAAGACTATGTCTCCCGGCTGGCCTGGGAACGCCTCGGGATCCACCGGGAGGAGCTGGACGAAGTGGCTGGGGAGAGGGAAGTCTGGGCTTCCCTGCTTAGGCTGCTGCCCCCGCGACCCGACCTCGGATAAGCGGAAGAAGATGGATGGATGGATGGATGGATACTTTTGGTTTGTTCTGTGTCGTGTTTGTGTCTCTTCTCAATTGCTCTGTTTATTGCAGTTCTGTGTTTTGCTGGGTCGGGTTTGGTTTTGGAATTGGATTGCATTGTTATGGTATTGCTGTGTATTCTTTTGTTGGATTGATTAATTAAAAAAGATGGAATAAAAATAAAATTTAAAATAAAAAATAAAAAATTTAAAAAAATAACTAAAAATAAAAAAATTTAAAATGAGAATCGATTCTGAATCGCACAACGTGAGAATCGCGATTCGAATTCAAATCGATTTTTTCCCACACCCCTAATAAATATATATATATATATATATATATATATATATATACAGGTAAAAGCCAGTAAATTAGAATATTTTGAAAAACTTGATTTATTTCAGTAATTGCATTCAAAAGGTGTAACTTGTACATTATATTTATTCATTGCACACAGACTGATGCATTCAAATGTTTATTTCATTTAATTTTGATGATTTGAAGTGGCAACAAATGAAAATCCAAAATTCCGTGTGTCACAAAATTAGAATATTACTTAAGGCTAATACAAAAAAGGGATTTTTAGAAATGTTGGCCAACTGAAAAGTATGAAAATGAAAAATATGAGCATGTACAATACTCAATACTTGGTTGGAGCTCCTTTTGCCTCAATTACTGCGTTAATGCGGCGTGGCATGGAGTCGATGAGTTTCTGGCACTGCTCAGGTGTTATGAGAGCCCAGGTTGCTCTGATAGTGGCCTTCAACTCTTCTGCGTTTTTGGGTCTGGCATTCTGCATCTTCCTTTTCACAATACCCCACAGATTTTCTATGGGGCTAAGGTCAGGGGAGTTGGCGGGCCAATTTAGAACAGAAATACCATGGTCCCTAAACCAGGCACGGGTAGATTTTGCGCTGTGTGCAGGCGCCAAGTCCTGTTGGAACTTGAAATCTCCATCTCCATAGAGCAGGTCAGCAGCAGGAAGCATGAAGTGCTCTAAAACTTGCTGGTAGACGGCTGCGTTGACCCTGGATCTCAGGAAACAGAGTGGACTGACACCAGCAGATGACATGGCACCCCAAACCATCACCCAACCATGCAAATTTTGCATTTCCTTTGGAAATCGAGGTCCCAGAGTCTGGAGGAAGACAGGAGAGGCACAGGATCCACGTTGCCTGAAGTCTAGTGTAAAGTTTCCACCATCAGTGATGGTTTGGGGTGCCATGTCATCTGCTGGTGTCGGTCCACTCTGTTTCCTGAGATCCAGGGTCAACGCAGCCGTCTACCAGCAAGTTTTAGAGCACTTCATGCTTCCTGCTGCTGACCTGCTCTATGGAGATGGAGATTTCAAGTTCCAACAGGACTTGGCGCCTGCACACAGCGCAAAATCTACCCGTGCCTGGTTTACGGACCATGGTATTTCTGTTCTAAATTGGCCCGCCAACTCCCCTGACCTTAGCCCCATAGAAAATCTGTGGGGTATTGTGAAAAGGAAGATGCAGAATGCCAGACCCAAAAACGCAGAAGAGTTGAAGGCCACTATCAGAGCAACCTGGGCTCTCATAACACCTGAGCAGTGCCAGAAACTCGTCGACTCCATGCCACGCCGCATTAACGCAGTAATTGAGGCAAAAGGAGCTCCAACCAAGTATTGAGTATTGTACATGCTCATATTTTTCATTTTCATACTTTTCAGTTGGCCAACATTTCTAAAAATCCCTTTTTTGTATTAGCCTTAAGTAATATTCTAATTTTGTGACACACGGAATTTTGGATTTTCATTTGTTGCCACTTCAAATCATCAAAATTAAATGAAATAAACATTTGAATGCATCAGTCTGTGTGCAATGAATAAATATAATGTACAAGTTACACCTTTTGAATGCAATTACTGAAATAAATCAAGTTTTTCAAAATATTCTAATTTACTGGCTTTTACCTGTATATGTATATGTATATGTATATATATATATATATATATATATATATATATATATATATATATATATATATATATATACCATATTTTTCGGACTATAAGTCGCAGTTTTTTTCATAGTTTGGCCGGGCTCCAGTGCGATTTATGTTTTTTTCCTTCTTTATTATGCATTTTCAGCAGGTGCGACTTATACTCCGGTGCGACTTATACTCCGAAAAATACGGTGTGTATATATATAGGGACGGCGTGGCGCAGTGGAAGAATGGCCGTGCGCGACCCGAGGGTCCCTGGTTCAATCCCCACCTAGTACCAACCTCGTCATGTCCGTTGTGTCCTGAGCAAGACACTTCACCCTTGCTCCTGATGGCTGCTGGTTAGCGCCTTGCATGGCAGCTCCCTCCATCAGTGTGTGAATGTGTGTGTGAATGGGTAAATGTGGAAGTAGTGTCAAAGCGCTTTGAGTACCTTGAAGGTAGAAAAGCGCTATACAAGTACAACCCATTTATCATTTATTTATATATATATATGTAAATATATATATATATATATGTAAATATATATATATATATATATATATATATATATATATATATGTATGTAAATATATATATATATGTAAATATATATATATAAATATAAGAAATACTTTAATTTCAGTGAATTCTAGCTATAAATATACTCCTCCCTCTTAACCCCGCCCCCGGCCCCGCCCCGCCCCTCCCGACCCCGCCCACCCCCAATCTCCCGAATTCGGAGGTCTCAAGGCTGGCAAGTGTGTGTATTACACAATAAAATGCATTAAAGAGGTATTTAAAAGCCACAAAAAATCCTGTACCCACTCTTTTTTTCAGGCCTTTTGAGCGCCGCCTAGCAGATCACTGGCTGCCTGTGGACGTGTACATTGGCGGCAAAGAGCACGCGGTCATGCATTTGTACTACGCTCGCTTCCTCTGTCACTTCTGCAAGGACCAGGGGCTCGTCGCTCACAGGTGCGCTGCATTGTTTGTCACCCCTGTCAGTGTAGTGTTTCTTAACCATAGGGCGAGCGCCCATTGGAGGGCTGCCAAAAAATATCTGTTTCTCAGCTGTGGTTCGTATGCACCGCAGCAGTACTCCGTTGTAATACACTTTTCCACCACTTGTGGTAGTAATGATAATATCCAACAAACAAGAAGTCTGGAGCTAAAGCCATAGAGAAGATTCTTAGCGCAAAAAATTATGACTAAAGTGGTAAAGCTGCATTTTTATTTGCGCTTAAACTTTATTGACAGTTTATTTAGGAAACATATACATTAATATTATTTATTATTAGGGCCCGATTGTAGCTGAGATAGGCTCCAGCGCCCCCCGCGACCCCGAATGGAATAAGCGGTAGAAAATGGATGGATGGAATTAAGTTAGAATGTATTTATTTTAGCACTGCGTAATTGTATGAGCATTTATTTTTTCATCCTTTTTTAGGAGTCCTTTAGTTTTCATGTTTCATGGTTTTATGTCACTTGACAAGGTTTAACTTGTTGAACTGTAAGTAGGTTAGGTTATATAATTATTGAATACAATTAAAATCAAAAGTAAGATTACAAATTCAGTGTTAATATTTGAGTGGGTCTCAGGCCGCTCTGCAGTGGAAATGTTGGGCCCCGAGGTCAAAAAGGTTAAGAACCCCTGTGTTAGTGCATACACAATTCAACTATGTGCATGATTTCACTATTTTCTTTTTTAGGGAGCCTTTTAAGAAGTTGCTCGTCCAGGGTCTGATCAAGGGCCAGACTTTCCGGCGAGCAGACAGTGGCCAGTACTTAACGAGAGAGGAGATTGACTTCACAGGTACTTGTAGACTGAGCTTCCCTAAAGGTGACTTTGTCAATGATAAATTAGAGACAAAGAATAAGGATTTTGGTCTATTTTCTTTCTGTCAGAGTGAAAACTGAAGCAGCTGTGCTAATTAGAAGGTGGTTTTGTTTTCAATTAAAATGCGAGGATTTTCAGTTTTTCTCTATAACTTGGTCCAAGGATAAAAACAGATATTTCCTTACACGTCTTTGTACACTTAACAGTGATCTCCTTCAAAGATCTGCTCTTGTCGATTTATTCAATAAGGACTTTAATATTATTATTCTGCTGGTTTTGGCATACTAGTAGTGCTATTGTTTAACAACATGTGCTGCTCATTTAGGATGGCTAAGTTATTTGTTATATTGGAAAACGTATCACATTGAAGCCTACATACGGCTTAATGCTCTCCTACAGTCTATATAATAAAGAAAAGCACTAGTTTGGGGGTAGAAGATGCCAACACTTAATTTGCATAATTAGCCATGGCGCATGGGTATGTCAGTGACGTGCGGTGAGGTTGATGGCTGGTGAGGCACTGACTTCATCACAGTCAGATTTACAAGCATACGAACCCTAAAGAGTATCTTATTCACCATTTGATTGGCAGCAGTTAACGGGTTATGTTTAAAAGGTCATACCAGCATTCTTCCCTGCTTGGCACTCAGCATCAAGGGTTGGAATTGGGGGTTAAATCACCAAAAATGATTCCCGGGTGCGGCGTCGCTGCTGCCCCTGCTCCCCTCACCTCCCAGGGGGTGATCAAGGGATGGGTCAAATGCAGAGGACAAACTTCACCACACCTAGTGTGTGTGTGACAATCATTGGTACTTTAACTTAACTTCAACTTTACACATACAAACTGTAGCACACAAAAAAGCACATTTAATTAAACAAACTTTATTATGGTCTTACCTTTACTTATAAGTGCGGGAACAGTGGTGTTCGTGTTGGAGGAGTTGTGAATGAATGAAATATGAAATCCGTGCTGCAGTCTGCAGGTGTACCTAATGTTGTGTCCCTGCAGTCGTTCACGGCTCCTCCGGCGCGAGCATTGTTGTTTTTGTTGTTTGGCTTCTTGTTAAGTGACTTTTTTGGGGTGGATTCGATCTTGCACGTGGAGGGTTTGGGTGTGGGCTTTGGTTGGTGTGGCGCTCCCGTCGGGGGGTGCATTCTGCGGCGGGGATGCATTAACCGGCACCAGGAGGCGGGATTACTGCGAGCCTCACACAATGCGTCTTCGCAGCAGTTTTATGATCGCTCAGCACAAGAAATATGTTACACACATACAGTTGTTGACAGAATACACTGTACATTATATACCTCAGCTAACTAAACTATGGAAATGTATAATATAGTTCATATAGCAATACGGTCTCACTGCACTGCAGGCCAGCAGTTAGCCGAGTCCGCAATCCATGGTGAGGCACAACTCAGTGACGTGCCTCAACTGGCTGCTGATCACCGCAAGTCTCTTCTGAGTATTTGAACAGCAAATGTGAAAATTCAGCGATTTTGAATAAAAATAATCTAAAACTGGTGAAGTTAAATGGAAAATAACTTTATAGTATAATCACTGAATACATATAACAATTTAATTATTTTTTTTCCCTTTTACATTTTTTTTCTTTCCAGGATGGCAGGTGAGGCCCCGTATGTATATTGTGATTTTTTTAATGTCACAAGCAAGATGGAACCTTGTGTAAGTGCTTTTTGGTTGGAGCCCACAGTTTGTCCCGCTGCTTGTTGAGAAGAGCGATATGGGCTTTGGAATGCCAAAACTTTTTGCATCCAAGGGTCAAAGTATACATGTGTCAATGGGCCCTATACCACAGTATACAGTATAAGTTATAGAAATCATCACATTTGATAGATGGCCAGTAAATAGCATGCCATCAGTGATTCTGTGAGCTTGGAAGAGGTCGGTGGAAGAGGTCGGTGGGAAGTCACCCTTTGGCCAGCCAACAACTGCTATTTGAGTCATTAAAAAAATTTACAAAAAAATTCATTCTAGAGTACACGCTCAATTTAGCACCAAATTTGCAAAGTTGGCAACACTGATCTCTCCCTTTATTTTCTGGCAAACCAGGGACCTAACTATCAATCAATCAATCATCAATCAATCAATGTTTATTTATACATCCCTAAATCACAAGTGTCTCAAAGGGCTGCACAAGCCACAACGACATCCTCGGTACAGAGCCCACATAAGGGCAAGGAAAAACTCACCCCACCTCCTCTAGGGGAGACCGAATGCAATGGATGTCGAGTGGGTCTGACATAATATTGTGAGAGTCCAGTCCATAGTGGATCCAACATAATAGTAAGAGTCCAGTCCATAGTGGGGCCAGCAGGAAACCATCCCGAGCGGAGACGGGTCAACAGCGCAGAAATGTTCCCAACCGATGCACAGGCGAGCGGTCCACCCCGGGTCCCGACTCTGGACAGCCAGCACTTCATCCATGGCCACCGGACTTGTGTGTCTCCCCCTCCACAAGGGAGAGGGGGGAGCAGAGGAGAAAGGAAAAGACACGGCAGATCAACTGGTCTAAAAAAGGGGGGCTATTTAAAGGCTAGAGTATACAAATGAATTTTAAGATGGGACTTAAATGCTTCTACTGAGGTAGCATCTCTAACTGTTACCGGGAGGGCATTCCATAGTACTGGAGCCCGAATAGAAAACGCTCTATAGCCCGCAGACTTTTTTTGGGCTCTGGGAATCACTAATAAGCCGGAGTTCTTTGAACGCAGATTTCTTTGAACGCAGATTTCTTGCCGGAACATATGGTACAATACAATCGACAAGATAGGCTGGAGCTAGACCGTGTTGTATTTTATACGTAAGTAGTAAAACCTTAAAGTCACATCTTAAGTGCACAGGAAGCCAGTGCAGGTGAGCCAGGATAGGCGTAATATGATCAAACTTTCTTGTTCTTGTCAAAAGTCTAGCAGCCGCATTTTGTACCAACTGTAATCTTTTAATACTAGACATAGGGAGACCCGGAAATAATACGTTACAGTAATCGAGACGAGACGTAACGCACTAAATTGTTTTGGGTACTACATTTCTAGAAAGCTTAGGACACGGGAGCCGGACTTCTCCTTTCACTATGAGTCTTATTTTGTACGTTCCAAAGATTAAATTGATTTTGGTCTATTTTGTCAAAGTTACAGGAGCGCTCTGCTGTTTTTAAGTGCCTTCTGCAAAAATGTGACTCTCACACAAGTTTTTTTTTAAAGTACTCACGGGCCAACAATTGAATAGCCCAAATAATGAAAAAGACAGGAGCTAAAATGGAACCTTGAGGAACACCACTAGTATAACTAAAGAAGTTGAACAAATGATTACTGATTGCATCCCAAGTCAACAAGCTACAGCAACAACTTAGTTACATAAATCACATTGTGAAATACAATTGTAACTGACTTAATGGGTTCTTTGAGAAACGACTCAGTTACGTAAATCGCACGTTTGGGCGCCAGTGTTCTATGTTTGCTAACAAGGTTTTAATATGTCGATGCAAAGATCAGCCAATGTGTTTACCGTGGTCCAAGTTCCTCTATACAACAGGAGCACTCTAGTGTTTTAGGAATTTGCTGCAAAAATGTTTGTTTCCCAAGTTGTGAACTGAACCTAGGGTTTGTTATGGATTTGGCCCCCGGACCGCCAGTTGAATAGCACTGATGTATGTATTCGGCTTATTTTAGCATAGCTCAGGATTTACACACATTTGTTAGTTATTAAATGATTTTGAAGCTAATGCTGGCGGTGAGACTGAACTGAATTTTTACTTCTGTTCTTGTTAGGAGAAGAGCCAGGGGTGTTGGGAGGTGGTCAAGTGGAAATGACCTGGGAGAAGATGAGCAAGTCTAAACACAATGGTCTGGACCCCCAAGAGGTGGTACAGCAGTACGGCGTGGACACCGTTCGTCTCTACATCCTCTATGCCGCACCACCTGAACAGGACATCCTCTGGAATCTTAAAAGTGAGATATTGTTACAATCTGAGTCATACTGGATATATAGTTGTTTTCTATCAAAAGATGCTAATCTATCATATGTTGCAATGGACTTCACCCCAGAGGACACTCTTCCTGGGGTCTTGCGCTGGCAGTCCAGAATATGGCAGCTGGTGACAAAGCTACGAGAGGCTCGACAACTCTGTGACACGCCTTCTCCATCCATGCTGAAGAAGAAGGAGCTGGCAGAGGCAAAAAATATCTGGGAAAACAAGAACTTTGCAATCCAAGAGGTAGGAACAGTTGTCGCCAGTAGGGGTCAGTACATGGCCTGTTTTCAAAGTCTCAACTTTCTCATATCTTTTTATTTTTTTTGGCTAGATGACTGATTCGCACTTTCACCTTTGATTTGAACTTGAAGTCTGTCATGAGATGAGTTAACATGTTATGAAAAGATTAATATGTCAATCATCACAAGGCACTGCAGCTTGATCTTACATTTGAACCTGAGCCCACCAGAGTAAAGGAAGAATTGATTTAAAACCTACTCTGTCTCTCCCACACGTTATAAATAGACATCCATAGCTGCCAGGTTGGATTTTCTCTCTCCGCCCCTCAAGGCCGGTGCTTTTATAGGACATCAGGCATGTTAGCCTTAAGCTCTCAAAGCCAAGGCTGTGCTTTGATTCACCCCTCAGTCATCAGCCTCTTCTTCACTAAGACCCTTCCCCAAAGGGCTTCCTCCGCTTGGAAGGCTAAGCTGGGAATTGTTGACATACTCTGACAGCGTGTGTGTCCTCTGGGCATGTTGCTGGTTTCTCCTCATCAGCCAAGTAAATAACTGATGATGGGCTTTATTCCAAATAGTAATTTGTTTATTCTTTTCAGGTCACTTATTACTTCACGGAAGACTTCCTGTTCAATGCGGCCATTTCTCGTCTCATGGGCCTCACAAATACATTGAGTGTGAGTGATCACTGTAGCACCTCCTCTGATTTCAATCAGCACCCTCTAATTACCATTCCGTGTGTGTGTGTGTGTGTGTGTGTGTGTGTGTGTGTGTGTGTGTGTGTGTGTGTGTGTGTGTGTGTGTGTACACGTGTGTGTGTGTGTACACGTGTGTCTCCAGAGTGCAACGGTCAGGGTGGTGCAACACAGTGTGGAATTTGAGGATGCCCTGGCCGCACTAGTTCTGATGACAGCTCCCATGGCACCCTTCCTGGCCTCTGAACTTTGGGCAGGCGAGTAATATGCACAATTTTAGTTACTGTTGTCCCACCTCCCCACACACACACCCAGTACCCTGAAATTTCTACAAGCACTGTATAACGGTTCTATGGCAGAGCTCCTAACTCTAAACACTTGTATTTTAAATCAACGTCGGAATGGTTAAAAAGTCTATTTAATTGGTGCTCGCCCCCCCCAAAACAGCACGATTTTAACATGTAACATGCAAATAGAAAAACACAATTGTAGATAAGTAATATTGTATAAATAACAATACAATATAATGTACTACAAACAACTACAGTAGTTTTATGAAGTAATGTAATAATAATGTACAGTAGCAGCATTTACCATTGGAGAGGGAACTTCTCCAGTATCTCCTTCCAACTGCTAATCTGTCAAACACACCATGTGCAGCTTCTGCATATTTTCAAAGAGAAATGTCTGCCGTTTATATATTATTTTAACATTCTCGGTTGGCGTCAGACTCATTCTGCGTAAGTATGGTGCAGATTAGCTGTGATACGCTCGAATTGCTTAGCCAAGTTAACTACACGCTCGGTCATGTTTTTGATTATTTCTTTCTTTAGTATAATGAAAGTCATCCACTTCTTCTCAGTAATGTCATTCACTCTCATTTTTTCCTTCTTATGGTTAGAAAAAACTAAGTTATGGTGATCTTTAGCTGTAAGCTAATGCTAGCAAGTAAGACCAGGGGCCTTATGTGTTAAGAGTTGGTTGGTTTTGTGCGTACACACACTGAATATATGTGGCCCCAGATGTTTTGCCGCATCTGACGGGGATCACTGTGACATTCCCTAAGCCAACTAATGGCAGAGATGCTTGTAAGTCAAACTTTTGCTTACATAACAATTAGCGGAGACCTCAAAACACTCTTAAGTTGGGTTAATGTTTTGTGCTTATTGTGATTTTGATGATTATTTTTTTATATTTGTTTTAATATGTACAGCACTTTGAGGCAGTAGTCTGTTTTAGAAATACATCCATCCATTTTCTTCCGCTTATCCGAGGTTGGGTTGCGGGGGCAGCAGCCTAAGCAGAGAAGCCACTTGGTCCAGCTCCTCCCCGGGGATCCCGAGGCGTTCCCAGGCCAGCCGGGAGACATAGTCTTCCCAACGTGTCCTGGGTCTTCCCCGTGGCCTCCTGCCGTTCGGACGTGCCCTAAACACCTCCCTAGGGAGGCGTTCGGGTGACATCTTGACCAGATGCCCGAACCACCTCATCTGGCTCCTCCCGATGTGGAGGAGTAGCGGCTTTAATTTGAGCTCCTCCCGGATGACAGAGCTTCTCACCCTATCTCTAAGGGAGAGCCCCGCCATCCGGAATGAGGAAACTCATTTAGGCCGCTTGTACCCGTGATCTTGTCCTTTCGGTCATAACCCAAAGCTCATGACCATAGGTGAGGATGGGAACGTAGATCGACCGGTAAATCGAAAGCTTTGCCTTCCGGTTCAGCTCCTTCTTCACCACAACGGATCGATAAAGCGTCCGCATTACTGCAGACGCCGCATCGATCCGCCTGTTGATCTCACGATCCACTCTTCCCTCACTTGTGAACGAGACTCCGAGGTACTTGAACTCCTTTACACGGAGCAGGATCTCCTCCCCAACTTGGAGATGGCACTCCACCCTTTCCCGGTCGAGAACCATGGACTCGGACTTGGAGGTGCTGATTCTCATCCCAGTCGCTTCACACTCGGCTGCGATTCGATCCAGTGAGAGCTGAAGTTTCTGGCCAGATGAAGCCCTCAAGACCACATCATCTGCAAAAAGCAGAGACCTAATCCTGCAGCCACCAAACCGGATCCCCTCAACGCCCTGACTGCGCCTAGAAATTCTGTAAAAGTTATGAACAGAATCTGTGACAAAGGGCAGCCTTGGCGGAGTCCAACCCTCACTGGAAACGGGTCCAACTTACTTTATATTGTAAATAAAATGACTAATAATTTGACCAATATGAAATTAAATACAACGGAAATTAGGAATGGTACTGACTTTGTTTATGGGTCTGGTCACTATTATTTACTTCGACACCAGTGTCTCTATGGTACTCATTTCTACAAATTACTCTAAAGTTCCATTAGTATTTCCGCATTTTCTCAGCTAAATGTTGTCATTATTAATCTTCATTGACAAAAAAATTGGCCACATGATTTCTGCATAGGCAGGAAATGAAAATGGGGGGAAAATAAGTTGGTCCACCTACAGTTGTGGTCAAAAGTTTACATACACTTGTAAAGAACATAATGTCATGGTTGTCTTGAGTTTCCAATACTTTCTACAACTCTTGTTTTTTTGTGATAGAGTGATTGCAGCACATACTTGTTGGTCACAAAAAACATTCATGAAGTTTGGTTCTTTTATGAATTTATTATGGGTCTACTGAAAATGCGACCAAATCTGCTGGGTCAAAAGTATACATACAGCAATGTAAATATTAGGTTACATGTCCCTTGGCAAGTTTCACTTGCCAATAAGGCGCTTTTGGTAGCCATCCACAAGCTTATGGCAAGCTTATGGTTGAATTTTTGACCACTCCTCTTGACAAAATTGGTGCAGTTCAGCTAAATTTATTGGTTTTCTGACATGGACTTGATTCTTCAGCATTTTCCACACGTTTAAGTCAGGACTTTGGGAAGGCCATTATGAAACCTTAATTGTAGCTTGATTTAGCCATTCCTTTACCACTTTTGACGTGTGTTTGGGGTACGGGTGTAACAGTACACAAAAATTTTGGTTCGGTACGTACCTTGGTTTAGAGGTCACGGTTCGGTTAATTTTCGGTACAGTAAGAAAACAACAAAATATAAATTTTTTGGTTATTTATTTACCAAATTTGTAAACAATGGCTTTATCATTTTAACATTGGGAACACTATAATAATTCTGCCCACGTTAATCAACATTAAACTGCCTCAAGTTGTTGCTCAGATTAAATAAAAAGACACAACTTTTCTTCTACATATAAAAAGTGCAACATTAAACAGTTTCAAGTCAACTCATCATGCTTAATTTATTACAGCATTTGGGAAGCCTGTAGTTGATTTATTATGTAAATGTTATATTTTTATCAACATGTGATAGCAGGGACCCTGACATTCAGAACTAGGCTGCTGCATTACTAATGATTAATGTAACTATAGCTGAAAAAATGGTACAATAGCAATAGGAGAGACTTCATCCCTCAACACCATGTAGTTCATGTAGGCTTAATGATGCAGTTACATTATTATATCAACTATCAGAGACAGAAACTCTTTATTTAACATAATGTCCTTTTTTGCTGCTTCAACACAGCTCAATCAACACAGAAAAAGGTAAAGTGAAATAACAGACAGACAGGGCTTTGCTGTCCGTAACACACACACAGTAAAATGAGCTAACGTTACGCTAAAAGCAAATTAGCCTTCACCTCAAGCCAGAATTGCGAGCGAGCTGAGCTGCAGTTTATATTTCCAGAAGGTCAACGGGCTCATAGTGATGTTACTAGTAGTGAACTGGGAGGTGTTTATTATAATTTGGAGAGAGTCGGCTGCCTGATGCTTACCTGCTAAACGCTAAGCACTGACTACATGCGCTCTGAATACGCACTGCTGATTGGCTGTTACCGCTCTGTTTGTAACCAATCAAATGGTTGTGTAGAGTACTGACAGAAACGGAGGCAGAAGGAAGCGGAGGCGGCTACTTAATATGTTCGTGTGGAAACTCGTTCGGTACACCTCCAAACCGAACCGAAACCCCCGTACCGAAACGGTTCAATACAAATACACGTACCGTTACACCCCTAGTTTGGGGTCATTGTCCTGTTGGAACACCCAACTGCGCCCAAGACCCAACGTCCGAGCTGATGATTTTAGGTTGTCCTGAAGAATTTGGAGGTAATCCTCTTTTTTCATTGTCCCATTTACTCTTTGTAAAGCACCAGTTCCATTGGCAGCAAAACAGGCCCAGAGCATAATACTACCACCACCATGCTTGACGGTAGGAATGGTGTTCCTGGGATTAAAGGCCTCACCTTTTCTCCTCCAAACATATTGCTGGGTATTGTGGCCAAAAAGCTAAATATTTGTTTCATCTGACCACAGAACTTTCCTCCAGAAGGTCTTATGTTTGTCCATGTGATGTCAGATGAAACAAAAATTTTGCTGTTTGGCCACAATACCCAGCAATGTTTTATTTTCAGTAGACCCATAATAAATTCATAATAGAACCAAACTTTGTGAACGTTTTTTGTGACCAACAAGTATGTGCTCCAATCACTCTATCACAAAAAAATAAGAGTTGTAGAAATGATTGGAAACTCAAGACAGCCATGACATTATGTCCTTCACAAGTGTATGTAAACTTTTGACCACGACTGTATTCCAACAATAATAGTATCTTCTCTTCTGAGCAAACTTTCTAGATTTTGGAATGTGTCTTTGGGGGGTTTTGGATTTTGTGTACATTCCTTCATAAGGACTATTTAGAATGGTCAGAAGTCATTGATTTTGGACCAGTGAGAGGGTCTGCTTGTTCAACATTGCTGTTCTGCTTCATCCAAAAGGTGTTTGATGGGCCTGAGGTCCGAATTCTGTGCAAGTTCTTTCACACCAAACCTTTCCAAGCCTGTCTTAAAGGACAAAATTTGTGAATTAAGGGTCTTTTCCAAACGGTCCCCACATTGCGAAAGCGTAGAATTACTGACATGGTCTTGCAACGATAAAGATTGAAGATTTACGTTTAATTCTTTGCTTTAAGTCGTTTTTCTGTCTATATAATATTTATAATGGACTTATTCAAATCTTAATTTGCTACAAAGTGTGTTTGCATAAAAGTCTGTAAATCCAGTTGAAATTTGAGCAGTTCCACACACCCGTTGAGGAAGTGTTGACACCGTTCTTTAATTCAGGCCAACTGCGATGTAACTAACGTTCTTCCGCTCTCCATCAATTTAGTAGTGATAAAGTTTTAAATGTTAGGAGTTCACCTGAAGTACATGCGCTAAGTGTCCAGCTAATGAAAGCCACGCTGTGATCTCTTGGCTCAGTGCAGAAAACAAACAGCAGGAAGGAAGACAGAGCGTCATCTTCGGTGCCTCACGTGGAGCCTCTCAACATCCCTTCATTGTCGACAACACACGTACACAATGTCCGCACACAGCTTTCAGGAGAATATATTTTTCCACCCCAGTGTCACATGATGGTGATGATGGCTGGAAGCAAGGTGTGAAAAGTACAATACAGTTTGTGCTCATATCACATGTATGCGCGCACACAAGATCTTCACATGTTTTATAGTACACAGGACACAACCTCACACGTAATCTCCGCTATCACACTTTCACTCTCTTTTCTCGCTCGCTTGTTTGAGGAAGTTCACATCCTTCCTTTTGTCTGCGCTGCTCGATGTACTCACTGTATGTCTGTTGGTTTACTTTTCTTCTAAAATGGTTAAGAAAAACCATGAATTGATTTACATGGACCCCGACTTAAACAAGTTGAAAAACTTATTCGGGTGTTACCCTTTAGTGGTCAATTGTACGGAATATGTACTGTACTGTGCAATCTACTAATACACGTTTCAATCAATCAATCAAAAAAACAGTCAACTACAGTAGCACCTCAACTAACAAGCTTAATTGGTTATATGACGCAGCTCTTAACTCAAAATACGTGCATCTCAAATCAAAATCGCTCATTGAAATGAATTGATATCAATTTTGATTGATTGATTGATTGAAACTTTAATTTAATTGGAGCTTGCCTCCTACCCCCAAAGCAGCACACGTTTAACATGTGACATGCCTCTTAAAAAGAAAAGCAAATGTTTATGCAATAAATGTTGTATAAAAACAATACAATATAATGTGCTACTTACAATCACAATAGTTTTACAAAGTAATGTAATAATAACGTACAACATTTACCTTGGAGAGTGGACCTCTACAGTATCTCACTTCTACCCAGCTGCTTGTCCGTCAAACACACCATCAGCAGCTTCTCCATATTTTCATGGATACATATGTTATTTAGATATTATTTTGTCATTCTTGACTGGTGTTTGACTCATTCTGCTTCATTATGATGCAGACGAGCAGTGATACGCTCCAACTCTTTCACCAAGTCGACCACATGCGTATTCATGTTTTTGATTATTTATTTCTTGAATTCAATGAATAGCATCCACTTCATCTCAGCACTGTCTTTCACACTACCTGTCCTCCTTGTCATGCTTGAAAAAAACGAAGTTTTCCTGCTATAAGCAAAGCTAGTGAGTAAGATCAGATGTTTTGGACGGATCTTAAGGCTGGAATATACTCCCGCGTCACATCACTTGCGTCTAGAGATGGCCGATAATATCGGCCTGCCGATATTATCGGCCGATAAATGCGTTAAAATGTAATATCGGAAATTATCGGTATCGTTTTTTTATTATCGGTATTGTTTTTAAAAAAAATTTTTTATAAATAAATATTTTTTTTATTAAATCAACATAAAAAACACAAAATACACTTACAATTAAAGCTGCAAGCAGCGTTGGTCGGGCCCGCGTATTTTGCAGTTGCTAGTCCTAAGTGTCCCAATACTTGTGTCCAGTTTTAGCCATTAGTGTCCCAATACTTTTGTCACGTTTTAGTCCCAAGTGTCCCAATACTTTTGTCCAGTGTAAGTGTCCCAATACTTGTGTCCAGTGGTAGTCCTAAGTGTCCCAATACTTAAGTCTACTTTTAGTGCGAAGTGTCCCAATACTTAAGTCTACTTTTAGTGCGAAGTGTCCCAATACTTTTGTCCAGTATTCGTCGTAAGTGTCCCAATACTGTTGTCCAGTTTTAGTCCTAAGTGTCCCAATACTTTTGTCCAGTGGTAATCCGAAGTGTCCCAATACTTATGTCAAGTTTTAGTCCCAAGTGGCCCAAAACTTTTGTCAAGTTGTAATCCTAAGTGTCCCAATACTTTTGTCCAGTTTTAGTCCCAAGTGGCCCAATACTTATGTCAAGTTGTAGTCCAAAGTGTCCCAATACTTTAGTCAATTTCTGGTCCTAAGTGTCCCAAAACTTTTGTCCAGTTTTAGTCCTAAGTGTCCCAATCCTTTTGTCCAGTGTATGTGTCCCAATACTTTTGTCAAGTGGCAGTCCCAAGTGTCCCAATACTTTTGTCCAGTTTTAGTCCCAAGTGTCCCAATACTTTTGTCCAGTGTAGGTGTCCCAATACTTTTGTCCAGAGGTAGTCCTAAGTGTCCCAATACTTTTGTCAAGTTTAGGCGTAAGTGTCCCAATACTTTTATCCAGTGTAAGTGTCCCAATACTTTTGTCCAGTGGTAGTCCTAAGTGTCCCAATACTTTTGTCAAGTTGTAGGGACAGCGTGGCGCAGTGGGAGAGTGGCCGTGCGCAACCCAAGGGTCCCTGGTTCAATCCCCACCTAGTACCAACCTCGTCATGTCCGTTGTGTCCTGAGCAAGACACTTCACCCTTGCTCCTGATGGGTGCTGGTTAGCGCCTTGCATGGCAGCTCCCTCCATCAGTGTGTGAATGTGTGTGTGAATGGGTAAATGTGGAAGTAGTGTCAAAGCGCTTGGAGTACCTTGAAGGTAGAAAAGCGCTATACAAGTACAACCCATTTATCATTTATCATTTAGTCGTAAGTGTCACAATACTTTTGTCCAGTGTAAGTGTCCCAAAACTTTTGTCCAGTGGTAGTCCTAAGTGTCCCAATACTTTTGTCTACTTTTAGTCCGAAGTGTCCCAATACTTTTGTTCAGTGGTAGTCCTAAGTGTCCCAATACTTTTGTCAAGTTGTAGTCCTAAGTGTCCCAATACTTTTGTCCAGTGTAAGTATCGCAATACTTTTGTCCAGTGTAAGTGTCCCAATACTTTTATCCAGTTTTCGTCCTAAGCGTCCCAATACTTTTGCCCAGTGGTAGTCCTAAGTGTCCCAAAACTTTTGTCAATTTTTAGTCCCAAGTGGCCCAATACTTTTGTCAAGTTCTGTCCTAAGTGTCCCAATACTTTTGTCAAGTTGTAGTCCTAAGTGTCCCAAAACATTTGTCCAGTTTTAGTCCTAAATGTCCCAATACTTTTGTCAAGTTGTAGTCCTAAGTGTCCCAATACTTTAGTCCAGACTACCAATACTTTTGTCAAGTTTTAGTCCCAAGTGGCCCAATACTTTAGGCAAGTTTTAGTCCTAAGTGTCCCAATACTTTAGTCCAGACTACCAATACTTTTGTCAAGTTTTAGTCCCAAGTGGCCCAATACTTTAGGCAAGTTTTAGTCCTAAGTGTCCCAATACTTGTGTCCAGTGTAGGTGTCCCAATACTTTTGTCCAGTGGTAGTCCCAAGTGTCCCAATACTTTTGTCTAGTGTTAGTCCGAAGTGTCCCAAAACTTTTGTCCAGTTTTAGTACTAAGTGTCCCAATACTTTTGTCCAGTTTTCGTCATAAGTGTCCCAATACTTTTGTCAAGTGTTAGTCCCAAGTGTCCCAATACTTTAGTCCAGTTTTAGTCCTAAGTGTTCCAAAACTTTTGTCCAGTTTTAGTCCTAAGTGTCCCAATACTTTTGTCCAGTGTAAGTGTCCCAATACTTTTGTCCAGTTTTCGTCCTAAGTGTCCCAATACTTTTGTTCAGTGGTATTCCTAAGTGTCCCAATACTTTTTTCCAGTGTAAGTGTCCCAATACTTTTGTCCAGTTTTCGTCATAAGTGTCCCAATATTTTTGTCCTGTGGTAGTCATAAGTGTCCCAATACTTTTGTCCAGTGTAAGTGTCCCAATACTTTTGTCCAGTTTTCGTCCTAAGTGTCCCAATACTTTTGTTCAGTGGTATTCCTAAGTGTCCCAATACTTTTTTCCAGTGTAAGTGTCCCAATACTTTTGTCCAGTTTTTGTCATAAGTGTCCCAATACTTTTGTCAAGTTTTAGTCCCAAGTGTCCCAATACTTTTGTCCAGTTTTCGGCATAAGTGTCCCAATACTTTGGTCCAGTGTAAGTGTCCCAATACTTTTGTTCAGTGGTAGTCCTAAGTTTCCCAATACTTTTGTCAAGTTGTAGTCCCAAGTGTCCCAATACTTTTGTCCGGTGGTAGTCATAAGTGTCCCAATACTTTTGTCTGGTGGTAGTCATAAGTGTCCCAATACTTTTGTCCGGTGGTAGTCATAAGTGTCCCAATACTTTTGTCTGGTGGTAGTCATAAGTGTCCCAATACTTTTGTCCGGTGGTAGTCATAAATGCCCCAATACTTTTGTCTAGTGTACCTACCTTGTCTGCATTGTGCAGCCATCTTAAAAAAACAGCAGCGCAGCAGCATCAGCGCAGCGGTTCTTTGAAGGGTCATAAAATCAAAACCGGAGCAGTTAGAAAAACGCTGTTCTGTACGTTTATACACAAGGGTTCAATCTCTCTCCTGTGTTAGTTTGAAGCCGAAACGACAAACGCGCTCAGAGGAGATAGTTTTTGAAGGAAGGTGACCGGTTTTTACAAAAAATTTGTTTTGAAGGGGGAATAGCAAACTTCCTGTTGATTTTTGCTGGGGGTTGTCAATCTATGAAATGTAGGTCTAAGTGAGACCTACATAGAGGTTTTTGTTTCATGTCTCTCGACCTTCCCAGTGGGAGTTACAGGCAGTTTTGTCATTTTTTTCTTCCGAGGAGCAGTTTTTTCAGCGTTTTATTCAAAATTGCGCTAGAGTGCAATTTTGAGATTTGGAGTTAGGTTTTTTTATTAGATCGCAATTTTTGCCAGTCCTGACTGTTTTTAGTACTTTTTTGTCTTGAAGGGGGAATTGCCAACTTCCTGTTGATTTCTGCCCAAGGATGTACAATTATGAAATTTAGGTCTAAGTCAGACCTACATAGAGAATTTTGTTTCATGTCTTTCCGACCTTCCTAGTGGGAGTTACAGGCAGTCTAGTTTGTTTTTTTCCTAGGGGGCGCTAGAGCGCAATTTTGAGTTTTGGGGTTCGTTTTTTTTATTAAAAGACAATTTCCGCAGGTCCTGATATGTGGGTCAAATATGGTGAGTTTTGAAGCATGTTAAGTGGGTCAAATTAGTGCTCAAAGAGGCGGCCGGTATAACTAGAGCGCAATTTTGAGTTTTGGGGTTCGTTTTTTTATTAAAAGACTTTTTCCGCAGGTCCTGATGTGTGGGTCAAATATGGTGAGTTTTGAAGCATGTTAAGTGGGTCAAATTAGTGCTCAAAGAGGCGGCCGGTATAATAATAATAAAACCTTAGAAATTCAATAGGTCCTTATGTCCCATTGCATAAGGACTCCATTTGGGAGTCCTTATACAATGGGCCATGCGGGCCCTAATTAGTGCACCAACCCAAAAAACCTCCCTCCCCCATTCACACTCATTTACACAAAAGGGTTGTTTCTTTCTGTTATTGATATTCTGGTTCCTACATTATATATCAATACAGTCTGCAAGGGATACAGTCCGTAAGCACACATGATTGTGCGTGCTGCTGGTCCACTAATAGTACTAACCTTTAACAGTTAATTTGACTAATTTTCATTAATTACTAGTTTCTATGTAACTGTTTTTATATTGTTTTACTTTCTTTTTTATTCAAGAAAATGTTTTTAATTTATTTATCTTATTTTATTTTATTATTATTTTTTAAAACTACCTTATCTTCACCATACCTGGTTGTCCAAATTAGGCATGATAATGTGTTAATTCCACGACTGAATATATCGGTTGATATCGGTGTCGGTTGAAATCGGTATCGGTAATTAAAGAGTTGGACAATATCGGAATATCGAATATCGGCAAAAAGCCATTATCGGACATCCCTCCAACGGCATCTTGGTTGGTTTATAGTTCTTCCGTTCGGGCTGACACTGACTTGTCAATTTCAATTCTCTTCAAAACACTAAAGGGCAGTGTCTCCTTGGGCTGGGCGGTTGTATGATCCTGATTGTTGATTGCAATTAATTTGAGTTTGATCACAGTGATCAGCTGTTAGCATATTTTCTGGATCAAACATGGCGAAAAATGTCTGTTGGAGGTTACTGCAGTAGTAAACAGTAGGGAAGCAACGATGCTTGGTATAATCCTGCACGGAAAAATCGTCCTTTGTTGACCATGATCCTGTTTGTGTCTGTGACCATAGGCGCCGATCCCGTGGGTGCTTCGGGGCCCGAGCACCCACGTGGAATTGATGGCAACTTTCAATCTTTAAAATAATTTTCGAAAAATCAATCTTGTTGTAGTTAATTTTGTGGCGAGTTTGGTCCGTTTTACAAACTAATAAAGCCGCAAATCATATGGGATATTAACTTCGCTGAAAGTCTTTTTTTTTGTTTTAATATGCACACACCAAGCACCCACTGGCAGAAATGGCGCCTATGTCTGTGACTGTGTGTGTGTTTGTGTTTGTGTACGTGTGCGTGTGTTTGTGTGTCCGTGTGTGCGACCATCTCGTTCCACCGTCGTGAAAATCAGTCTCCTCACAAAGTAATTAATGTTCAATCGCGTTGTCTCGTCCACTTACACAGCTGGAAGTACAGCCCAGAAGAACAAAATAAAGAAATAGGACTAACACTAGCATAGAAGTTGAAACAACATTTAAAGGCCTACTGAAACCCACTACTACCGACCACGCAGTCTGATAGTTTATATATCAATGATGAAATCTTAACATTGCAACACATGCCAATACGGCTGGGTTAGCTTACTAAAGTGCAATTTTAAATTTCACGCGAAATATCCTGCTGAAAACGTCTCGGTATGATGACGTCAGCGCGTGACGTCACGGATTGTAGAGGACATTTTGGGACAGCATGGTGGCCAGCTATTAAGTCGTCTGTTTTCATCGCAAAATTCCACAGTATTCTGGACATCTGTGTTGGTGAATCTTTTGCAATTTGTTCAATGAACAATGGAGACAGCAAAGAAGAAAGCTGTAGGTGGGAAGCGGTGTATTGCGGCAGGTGTTGTGCCGGATAACGCACTCCCTTGACTGTTGTGCCGGATAACACAGCCGGTGTTTCATTGTTTACATTCCCAAAAGATGACAGTCAAGCTTTACGATTGGCCTGTGGAGAACTGGGACAACAGAGACTCTTACCAGGAGGACTTTGAGTTGGATACTCAGACACGGTACCGTGAGTACGCATGCAGCTGCGGCTTCCAAGCATTTGATCGCTTGCCCGTACGTGCGTGCCGCTATGTTCATGTCACGTACGTAACTTTGGGGAAATATATGTGCTGTATGAACTTTGGGGAGGTGAACGGTACTTTGGGCTGTGGGATTGAGTGTGTTGTGCAGGTGTTTGAGTTGTATTGGCGGGTTATATGGATGGGAGAGGGGAGGTGTTTGTTATGCGGGATTCATTTGTGGCATACTAAATATAAGCCTGGTTGTGTTGTGGCTAGTAGAGTATATATATGTCTTGTGTTTATTTACTGTTTTAGTCATTCCCAGCTGAATATCAGGTCCCACCCGCCTCTCACAGCATCTTCCCTATCTGAATCGCTCCCACTGCCCTCTAGTCCTTCACTCTCACTTTCCTCATCAACAAATCTTTCATCCTCGCTCAAATTAATGGGGAAATCGTTGCTTTCTCGGTCCGAATCGCTCTCGCTGCTGGTGGCCATGATTGTAAACAATGTGCGGATGTGAGGAGCTCCACAACCTGTGACGTCACGCACATATCGTCGGCTACTTCCGGTACAGGCAAGGCTTTTTTATCAGCGACCAAAAGTTGCGAACTTTATCGTTGATGTTCTCTACTAAATCCTTTCAGCAAAAATATGACAATATCGCGAAATGATCAAATATGACACATAGAATGGACCTGCTATCCCCATTTAAATAAGAAAATCGCATTTCAGTAGGCCTTTAAAAAGAGCAACGACTCTACTGTAGCGCACCAGTAATCCTTCCCCAAATGCGGACTTGCAGGCACTCATAGAACATCTGTATTGGTCCTGACTGGGAGAATCAACACACGTACTAATTTAATCAGAAATGGCGTTTTATATCTAAATATTTTTTAATCATACTTTTTCTTTGTGTGTCTGCAACGATTTGACTCCTCTGATATAACATATACTAAAAACAGACACTTGTTTTTTCTTTTTGTTGTTTGTGCATTAAAAAAATGTGTACCTGACATAATCATTAAACTTCTTGTATGTGTTGGTACACATTTTTTTTTTTTTGTACCTCAAATTCAAACTGCACTTCAATGTATTTTCATCCAATGTAAGATACAGAATTTGCCTTTTAAAAACTCCACAATCTGGGTCACCGCGTGTTTATTACCAAAGCACTGGTGATAAACACTGATGTGTACAGGCAATTAAAGAATACAAATAATAATTTACCATTTGAAAGAGTGGATTAGTGTTAGCTTGAAATAAAATTATTGTCACGTTCAAACACAGCACATCTATTAAACAAGACAAAAGGCAAGGAATCAAACAGAGACAGAATTCAATTTGGACTCAATATTGAGGAGAGACATGGCCACTGCACTCTCTGTACAGTCCTGCACCACGCTCTGACGAAGAAGGTTTTCGTCTCCTCATTTATTCAGATGTTCAATGTTTACGCAACAACACCTGTCTCAGCAGGAATGGGGAGTATGTAAACAGTCATTGTTTTCGGTCACATTGAAGACAAAAGAAGAAGATCCCTCGGGCTTGGGTTCGTCCTGGATTCAGCTTGGGCAGGTTTTCGAGGACAATGGATGACCCCTCCCGTCTCATTCCATCGTCCACAGCGGAATCTTCCAAGCGTTTGGCTTGGTGCAACAAAGACTGCTTCTTGTCTGTTCATTGAGAACTCAGAACGGAAAGTTTTTTGATAATTTAAATACAATTTATCTGACATTTCCCTCCTGTTTATCAAACAACTTCCCCATAATCTTCTTATCCCCAATAACTTCTTGCAATTTTCAGTTAATGGTTAATTACCTAGGACCAAGTTATGTTTACACTCAGAATTGAACATCAATTTTTTCCTCATAATTATGATATTTCTGGAAATAAATCCGGAACACCATCCAGGTAGGTATCCTCGTCTCCAGATTCATCTTCCTTATCGTCCACCAGGAAGTACATCTTGACAGCTTTATCATCTGCTGGGCTAATTGCTGTGGTAATCAGACGGTTAAACAGAGAATAGACAGGGAATACAACAACATCCACACAACGTCAGTATTGCTGAACACGGCCATAGATACCAGATACCAAAGACTTGTATTTGCCAAACACGTCCATCCACCTATCCCACATAGATGTATCTATGCCTGAATGCTCTTTCATTTTACCTTTGAGGGTGCGAAGGCCTTCCAGTGCTTTGGTTAGGCTACCTTCTTCATTGGTGTTGTTTGGTATGAACGTGCAACACTGTTCACCAAATATTGCGCACACACCCCCTCTTTCCGCTAACAACATGTCCAGCGCCATACGGTTTTGAAAAGCCATAAAGAAGGTGGCGGCGTTGATCAGCGACGGCTTCAAGTCTTGGCCTGTGTAATTTTCCAATCTCTGTACGTTGTAGTGGACGTAGTTTATTCTGTCAACATTCTTGTTAATCGTACACCACCAGTAGACGTATGATTGAAATCCAGCTGCAACTTGATTTACCAATTTATAGTCGTCAGATATACTTCTTTGGACACCCATCAATATGAGTTGGATCTACAACACTTTGCCAGTTTACATAATGTCTAGTTATTTTCCAATGTTCAGATATCAAACTGTTCAGGCGTGTTAACAATTCTTGTACAAATATTGATACATTTACTATGTGTATGCAGTTATCTGATGATACGTTTCCTAACTGTTGTGCAGAGCCTTGCATGTTAATGCAGGTATAATTAGCTTTTTCACATATTTATCAAATATTGGTTTCTGTTTTGTCTGTTTAGCTACATGGTCAATTTTGTTTTGCTCATTACTTCAATTCAACTTTTTTTTTTTTTTTTAACTCATCTTGAGTAATTGTCTGGGCTTATACATACAACACCATCAGTTTTTGTAGCCTTTCCCACTTGCTCCGCCATAAGGAACAAATTAATTACCAAAACAGGAACCAATTATTATCAAACTTTGACACACCATCAAATGGTATGCTTACAACTTTGTCACAGTGGAATTTGTAGTGTGCTAGTTAACATGTCCCTTTGATAACACAAATACAATTCCAAATACTTTTTTTCCATTATATGACCTTTTTAAATACAATCCCAAATACTTTTCCCATTATATGACCTTTTTACTATGTGCTAAGTGTATTTAGCTTGGTCTTTCCACTATCTTTCAAATGGTGTTAGTCCTGTTGTACTTGTATTGTTAATGTACATTTTTACTAAATATTTGCATAATGCTTTTGCTACTGTCAGCACATCTGCTTTTCCTTTAGGAAATATTTCTACCTACTTTGAAAATGCATCTACTATGACCAGACAATAATGTTTTCCTTCACTCTTATTTAGTTAATTGCATAGATGTTTTATACAAAAAAATTTTTTTATAAGAATTAAACTATAGGAAGTATAGTACTTCTGTATAAGGGTATTCATATCCCTCCTGTTGAGCCATGAGTTCAACCTTGGCTCAAAACTGCTACCCACTTATATAGATTTTTTGGTAAGATTAGTTTATTGTCTGGACATACATAGATGTCTTCTTTGATCAACGTGACTCCGTTTTTTAAATCCATTTATCTTTTTCTTTTGGAGTCCTTTGTTATTGCATGTCTTTTAGTATATCATGCGCTAGTTTGTAGTTTGAAATATGTATTTCCTTTTCTGTTGCTTGTTTTGCTGTTTTGTCAGCAAACACATTTCCTATTGATACTGTGTCTGTTCCTTGGGTGTGTCGCACATTTGCATATTGCTATTTTAGTTGGTAGCTGTACTGCTTGTACTAATTCTTTTTTCTCTCTTTTTTTTTTTATCAGTTCTCCAATGTGTTACAGATTTTCCTGTTGACTTTATCATTCCTATATTTTGGCTATCTTTATATATATTGTGACCTTTTGATCTTTCATTACTTTACATGCTTCTATTAGTGCTTCTAGTTCTGCCGCTTGCATTGAGCAATTTGATGGTCATTTGATAGCTTTCAAAATTTTTCATTACTGTAACAATCGCACATTCTGTTCTATTTTTATTTCACAGAATGCTGCTTTAGCTTCTGAATTCCACTCTACAGATTACATTTTTTCATTAATTTACTTAAAGGAGCTACTATTTCAGCATAACATGGTATTCAACTTCTACAATAATTAGTTAATCCTAAAAATTACATAATTTGCTTCTTTGTTTGTGGTTTTTGTACTTGTCGTACTTAGTTTTCTATTTTCCACAATAGTGCGTCCATTTTTGTTTAGAGAACGTTCTAGATTCTTTACTTCTCTTTTGCATAATTGTACTTTTATTTTGCTTATTTTGTGTCTTTCACTATGTAGATTATTTAATAACGCTAATGTTATTTTTCTCCTCGTTCAAATGTTATACATCTTACTTTATGTATTTTTTAAGTAATGTTTTAAACTCACTTAACTGTCTATACGTCACTTAATCTATACTTTTACACTCAGAATTTACATTCTTCCCATTGTTTATATTTTTTATTTGCAATTACTATTCAATAATATTCAAAGCAAACAGTTGTCTATCGCTAGCTGATAGTTTTCCTGATTGCCATACCTCCTTATTTATTTTATGTTATGTCCTTATCTTATCTTAGCTCAACACTCAGATGTATGGTGTTGCAAATGTCTAAAACATAATCTAACTTAAGAATGTTATACTACACTTCAAAGTTAAACCTACTTTAAATTTACATGTAATAAATTCACTTCCACACCTCCCCCACTGCGCCACGCACACACACACACACACACACGGTGGTGTGTAAGTGCGTGAGTGCACTCTTAAGGGCAAAGGTCAGCAACACTTGAAGAGATTTCTCTTCTTTTTTCTTTTTTCTCTCTTCTTTCCTCAGTTAATGAACATGTAACCCACTTTATCATTTTATCATACTATACATCTCAACTCTTATTATAGTTATTAATCTAGGTTTTTATTTGTTCCATTATTTAATTATACATATATATATTTGTATATATAAAAGCGCTCTTTATACATCCAAACATACATGTATATCTTCAGTCTACCTTTTCTTCATCTCTTATTTCAATACCCCCATTATCTCTGTCGTACACATTAGTTTATTCTATTTTGCATTAATTCTTCTTATTGATTTCTTCCCATTTCTTCATCTATTTTTACTTTTATCTAATTTTAGCACTTTGAGATTTTTCTCCTATTTGCTTTTCTTTTAACCTATTTTTATTTTTATTTGAACCTCTGGGGTTTTTACACAATTTGTACCTGGAAAGATACACACTTAAACACACACTAACAAACAAACAAACAAACAAACAAACACATTTGCAGCGATCTTACCACCAATGGCATACGCTGACAACATGACTTTTTGGTGTTGTCTTTTAACAGTCATGCTGAGTTACTTTGATTGTTTTTTTGTTTTTTTCTCAGGACAGTTTCTTGCAAAATGCCCTTCTCTGCTACAACTCCAACATGCAGTCGGGTGTAACCGCTGACGTTGTGGTTGTTGTCTTCTATTTTGGTTTAAATAGATTGTAATAGACCATATTAGATCTGCGTTTCTTTGTGTCCCTCTTTCCATTTTGAGAATTTGGAGTAATCCGTCGTCCCCTACAGAGCCGAACTTATAAGGATTACTTTGTCTTTTTTGTAAGATAGTGGTTTAATTTATTATTGTGGTACACGTCGCTTCTACTGGAGATGGTTCCCCAGTGGAGGTGTCTTGCCTAGAGCATCCACAATAACCCACTATTTACTTCTCACAACTTTAATATGGAGTGATAGCCTAATGGCGATTACTCCCACACACTCTCACATTCACACCTTTCAGTATATTGATCTACGGAAATTTCAATATTTCATGAGGACCCCGTCGCTCTCCAGGTTATTGTTTTTTACGGACAAAATTCAGTTTTTATTCTGAATAGACCATTTTAGGTCTGCATTGGACGCCGTCGTCCTCAGGATAATGGCTTACGGATATTTCAAATAATTGTGGGCTCCGCCTCCCCCTAGTATATTTGTTTACGGATATTACGGATTCCAGTTTTCGCGGTTCCGTTTACCTGCAGTATATTGGCCTCTTCAGTTTTAGAATTTTAGTTTATTTCGGGTATTTCAGTTTTCGCGGACACCGACGTCCTGCAGTAATTTTGGCCTTTTTACCTGTTAGAGCCTAGGATTTACAGGGTTTGTCTATGCGTCGTAACCCTCGTCACACGCTTTCTCTTAGTCGTTTCTTTCTTCGTCAATTTAAAACGTACTCACTGCTCTTTGCGTTCCTTCCTCTTGTCCTTGGATTTCCGTCAGTCTTTCAATTCCAGCCCGAAATGAAGAAAAAGCAGTTCCTCAATCAGGATTTGGATGCCATGGTCTTTCTGGTTTCACTCACTCATGCTGGAATCGTCAGACGTGTTGGAATCCGGCTCGAAGGACCAATATGATGTCACTTTCAAACACAGGACATCTATTAAACAAGACAAAAGGCAAGGAATCAAACAGAGACAGAATTCAATTTGGACTCAATATTGAGGAGAGACATGGCCACTGCACTCTCTGTACAGTCCTGCACCACGCTCTGACGAAGAAGGTTTTCGTCTCCTCATTTATTCAGATGTTCAATGTTTACGCAACAACACCTGTCTCAGCAGGAATGGGGAGTATGTAAACAGTAATTGTTTTCGGTCACATTGAAGACAAAAGAAGAAGATCCCTCGGGCTTGGGTTCGTCCTGGATTCAGCTTGGGCAGGTTTTCGAGGACAATGGATGACCCCTCCCGTCTCATTCCATCGTCCACAGCGGAATCTTCCAAGCGTTTGGCTTGGTGCAACAAAGACTGCTTCTTGTCTGTTCATTGAGAACTCAGAACGGAAAGTTTTTTGATAATTTAAATACAATTTATCTGACAATTATTGTAGTATTCACTACACCAATTATACTTTGTTTGCTGCAGAATGTTTGTGATGACAAGCAAAAAACTAACTAACTTTGAGAGGAAAAAAAGTTGTTCTCTTCACCCCCAACAAAACGTACCGAAAAAGAAGCAAAACCGTGGCCCTAAAACCAGGTACGGACCGTAGCCTGGGTTACTTGTACTGTTGCACTTCTAGTAAACACGATTATATATATATGAACCAAATGACAGTGGTCAGTTGTTAGCATATATCACCTCAATCAAACATGGCGGAAATGTCTCTTACAAGATACTGCAAAAGTAAACAGTAGGCATGCGGTTCTCAGTATAATCCTGCATGGGACAATCCGCTATAATAATAATACAAATAAAATTGTGATATTAATTGAGAACGGATGATAAAAAAATAGGCCAAGGTAGATTTATAATATCGCCCAGCCAGAGTGTTTCCAGAAAGCGTGACAGCAGCTGTCATTGGCAAGATATTTACCATCTTGTGACGAGCGAAAGACACTCACAACAACGACATTTTTGTTGACACTAAAACTTATTCAGAAACATTAATTTACTTTAATGGACGTTTTACTCATAAGCCAGAAGTGTGAAGTGAATTATATTTACAGAAGAAAAGACATTGGTGAAGATGGGGTGTGCAACCCCTGAACGAGTCGCGGGAGAGGACGGGCACATTTGCAATACTATTGGGCCGTTCTGGACATTGGACGATTGAGCTAGCTGTATAAATATATCTTTACGGTGCACCAATTTATTAATATCAGTTTGCATGCAAATGTTTATTCACTGTTGCTTTATTCTTACAATAATTTGTGCATTTCAATCACAAAAGTCTGCTCTCCTGTGGTCAGGGACCCTCCTTTTCAAAAGCTGACCAATCACAGTTCTGCGATCCGCGTTGCCATTGTCGTAAAGCTAGGATTTTTGTGAAGTGAACGCAAGTCTTGCGGGAAGGTACGCAGGGGGAGGGGGCAAAGTATACACCAGGCTTTACAGGATTCACTGTGACATTCATACTTGCCAACCCTCCCGGATTTTCCGGGAGACTCCCGAAATTCAGCGCCTCTCCCGAAAACCTCCCGGGACAAATTTTCTCCCGAAAATCTCCCGAAATTCAGGCGGAGTTGGAGACCACGCCCCCTCCAGCTCCATGCGGACCTGAGTGACGTGTCGACAGCCTGTTTTCACGTCCGCTTTCCCACAATATAAACAGCGTGCCTGCCCAATCACGTTATAACTGTAGAATGATCGAGGGCAAGTTCTTGGTTTCTTATGTGGGTTTATTGTTAGGCAGTTTCATTAACGTCCTCCCAGCGCGGTAACAACAACACACAACAACAGCAGTCACGTTTTCGTCTACCATAAAGCAGTTCGTCTGCCGTAAACAGCAATGTTGTGACACTCTTAAACAGGACAATACTGCCATCTTCTGTACATGCATATGTGACAATAACATTTAGGGCTTATAGAGAATGCACAACTGCGCACACAACAAGGAGACGAAGCAGAATGCATCATCAGAGAGGGTGTTCAGCATGGTTAGAAAAATAGTGACAGAGAATAGAACAAGGATGGACAATTCAACCCTTAACTCAACAATGAGTAGATGAGTGTGATGTGTGTGTATATGTGTAAATAAATGAACACTGAAATTCAAGTATTTCTCTTATTTATTTATATATATATATATATATATATATATATATGTGTGTGTGTGTAATAAAATAAATATATATATTTATGTGTGTGTAATAAAATAAATATATATATTTATAGCTAGAATTCACTGAAAATCAAGTATTTCTTTTATATTTATATATATATATATATATATGAAATACTTGGTGAATTCTAGCTGTAAATATACTCCTCCCCTCTTAACCACGCCCCCCCAATCCTGTTGCGTTGGGCTGGAGCCTATCCCAGCTGACCTCAGGCAAAGTATACACAAGACTGATCCCTAGTCAATCATGTACAGTGTAGACCAGGGGTTTCAAAGTCATTTTAGATCGGGGTCCACATGGAGAAAAATGTACTCCCAAGTGGGCCGGACTGGTAAAATCACGGCACGATAACTTAAAAATAAAGACAACCTCAGATTGTTTTCTTTGTTTAAAAATAGAACAAGCACATTCTGAAATTGTGCAAATTATAATATTGTTTTTTATTTTTTATTATCTGTTGCGGTTAATAGTATATATACTTTATTTGTCGTTATTTATATTTTCTGAATAAATTATGTGATAATGTTCATGAGTCAACTCATTGGTGTTAATTGTCAATCTATCAAGATAAAAAAAAATGATATCAAAATCAAATTACAGGATGTTATTTATGTAGTTTGATCATTTTCCTCGACTGATATACTAACATCATGTGGTTTATTTTGTACATATGTAGCATCATCTACAAAGATACAAAGAATTGCTATTGCGACATCCAGTGGACACATTTAGAACAGATTTTTCTTTCATTCAAAAATTTCAGGTACATTTTTATACTTAGCAAACTCATCCCGCGGGCTGGATAAAACCTGTTCGGGGGCCTGATCCGGACCTCGGGCCGTACGTTTGACACCCCTGGTGTAGACAATCATTCACACTCACATCTACAGTATGGGCAATATGCAAACAGCCAGGCCGCCTCTCAAATAGATGCCAAATACACAAAAAACACCTGGTATTGTCTGCAGTTGAGTAAATAAACGCCCCAGCCCACTATTTGGTAAAGACAAGAGTGTGTGACATTACTGGTATTTTTCCATCTTTCCTTCTAATGCTCAGGTCTTTGTAAGGTGAACAACCCCATCAGCAGCACTCTCCAGCGGGGAGGAGACGTCCTGTCAGAGTCCTGGCCCACTGTGGATCCCAAGTACTTGGAGACCCCCGACTTTGTGGACATTTCTGTGCTGGTAGGCTCACACCAATACACACACACACACACCCTCAGACTACTGTTAACGTCGCCTTCTGTCTCGTTTCCAAAAGACAAAATGGATAAACGCCCAACTAAACACCATATCTTAATTGTTTTCAGAGATGAAGATGAAGGCATTTTTTCCTTTGTTAACATGAAACATTTGTTCTCTAATCCAGCATCATTTCAATTCTTAAAGTCAGAGTCCATGAATACATCCATGCGCTGTAATTTTGAAGAGAGCCTATGATTAGTCAGTACGTGCGCACGTCTGTGTGTGTGTGTGTATTATGCGTCTGCATGTCATCTTCAAATCCACAAAAAAAAAATATATATATATATATATATATATATATATACATATTTTGTTTGTAAACAAAAATAATAAATTATAATAAATACATATGAATGTCAAATAAATTACATTTAAAAAAAAACACAAGTACTAGCTTGTCCCTTTTGGCAGTGAGAAAGGGGTGTTTTTCTTTGTGTCTGGTTGCTTTTAAAGGCATTTCCTGCACATTTCTAATTTATCTCATCAGATAATCACACAATAAATGTGGATTAGCTGACACACAATGACAAGTACAGACATACACACACAAGTATCAGCCTTTACGGTGTTTGATTACTGATAAAAAAAAAAAGGATCACAGTTTAAATTGTTTTTTATCTGATTTCGTTTTGCAAGACTCTTTACTCACCTGCTGCCAGTGCCACCCACACTGGTTTGAATGTAACTTAAAGGATGTAAATAATGGGTTTCACTATGTAAAAGTGCTTTTAGTCTCTACACTGCAAAAAGTCAGTGTTCAAAAACAAGAAAAAAAAATACAAAAATAAGGGGTATTTTACTTAAACTAAGCAAAATTATCTGCCAATAGAACAAGAAAATTTGGCTTGTCAAGACTTTCCAAAACAAGTCAAATTAGCTAACCTCAATGAACCCAAAAATACCTTAAAATAAGTATATTCTCACTAATAACAAGTGCACTTTTCTTGATAGAAAAAAAAAAAGAAACCTTTTTGCTCAATATGTTGAAAAATATTCTTAATAAGTAAATGCTAGTGCCATTATCTTGACATAATGATATGCGCTTGGCATTACATTTCTTGAAACCAGCAAATTTAAACTAAAAACTAATTTATTGTTCTTAATGGAAAGGCAACAAGGCAACCGCTTGTTACTCTCGGGGTCTCCTAGGCAATTCATATGGTCTAAAAATGCATTTTTCCATCGATAACATGACATCATCACGCCAAGTGCGTGCTCTTTCAGTCATTTAGTGTGCGAGGAATACATATATATATATATACAGCCCGGCCCCCGGCCAAAAAAATTTTAATTGTAATTTTGAAGAATTCATCTGAATGTGCATGAACTATTTCTGTTCAAAATTGTTACAAATGTCACATGTTAAATGTTTAAATATTAACTGTCAGTTTACTGTACTGTGCCGAAGTTACTACTTTATGAGTACGTATTTTCTATTGTTTCATTGAAAATAAAACAGCAAAGTCTATCCGTTTTAATTGGGAGACAAAATTGTGTCAAAGTCAGGATTTTTTTTTTCATGCTTGAAATAAGAAATGATTACTTTAAAAAAGTAGTGTTATACTTGTGAGTGTTGATGACACAGCTTTGCAACACTTGATATTCTAGTTTCAAGCATGTTTTACTCAATATAGGTCATCAAATCTCAGCAACAAGCTGTAATATTTTACTGAGATAATTTAGGACCAAAACACTTAAAACAAGTAAAACACTAACATACAATTTGCTTAGTGAGAAGAATTATCTTATCAGACAGAAAATAAGCAACTATCACCCTTATTTGAGATATTTCATCTTACTTACATTTCAGTTTTTGCAGTGTAGAGAAAATGCACTATTGAAATATTATTCATCAGGTCATTATGGTGGTACTTGGACAGCCAAGTTTTTTTCTGAGGTGGTGAGAGAAGTTTGAAAACCACTGGACTAGTTAGTTCCATGCGATGTTGTGTACAAAAACCCATGGCAGAGTTTTTTGTTAATCAATTCATGAAAAAGGTGTGATGCACAACAACAGAGGCACCAATATGTGTACTTTCTGGTGTTTTTAAAGGCCTACTGAAATGCGATTTTCTTATTTAAACGGGGATAGCAGGTCCATTCTATGTGTCATACTTGATCATTTTGCGATATTGCCATATTTTTGCTGAAGGGATTTAGTAGAGAACATCGACGATAAAGTTTGCAACTTTTGGTCGCTGATAAAAAAGTCTTGCCTGTACCGGAAGTAGCAGACGATATGCGCGTGACGTCACAGGTTGTGGAGCTCCTCACATCTGCACATTGTTTACAATCATGGCCACCAGCAGCAAGAGCGATTTGGACCGAGAAAGCGACAATTTCCCCATTAATTTGATGAAAGATTCGTGGATGAGGAAAGTGAGAGTGAAGGACTAGAGGGCAGTGGGAGCGATTCAGATAGGGAAGATTCTGTGAGAGGCGGGTGGGACCTGATATTCAGCTGGGAATGACTAAAACAGTAAATAAACACAAGACATAGTCTATTAGCCACAACACAACCAGGCTTATATTTAATATGCCACAAATTAATACCGCATAACAAACACCTCCCCCCTCCCGCCAATACAACTCAAACACCTGCACAACACACTCAATCCCACAGCCCAAAGTACCGTTCACCTCCCCAAAGTTCATACAGCACATATATTTCCCCAAAGTCCCCAAAGTTACGTACGTGACATGCACATAGCGGCACGCACGTACGGGCAAGCAATCAAATGTTTGGAAGCTGCAGCTGCATGCGTACTCACGGTACCGCGTCCGCGTATCCAACTCAAAGTCCTCCTGGTAAGAGTCTCTGTTGTCCCAGTTCTCCACAGGCCAATGGTAAAGCTTGACTGTCATCTTCCGGGAATGTAAACAATGAAACACCGCTGTGTTATCCGGCACAACAGTCAAGGGGTGCATTCTACGGCGGGGTTGCGTTATCCAGCACAACACCTGCTGCAATACACCGCTTCCCACCTACAGCTTTCTTCTTTGCTGTCTCCATTGTTCATTGAACAAATTGCAAAAGATTCACCAACACAGATGTCCAGAATACTGTGGAATTTTGCAATGAAAACAGACGACTTAATAGCTGGCCACCATGCTGTCCCAAAATGTCCTCTACAATCCGTGACGTCACGTGCAGGCGTCATCATACCGAGACGTTTTCAGCAGGATATTTCGCGCCAAATTTAAAATTACACTTTAGTAAGCTAACCCGGCCGTATTGACATGTGTTGCAATGTTAAGATTTCATCATTGATATATAAACTATCAGACTGCGTGGTCGGTAGTAGTGGGTTTCAGTAGGCCTTTAAAGTTGTTTGTGTTTTACCTGAAAATAATCCGCCTTGACATATCTTCACTGCGGTGTGTATACTTCATGTTTACCTTCTGGCGTGCGAGCCTGTGCAGTACATCTATTGGAGCTTACAAGCTGGCTGATGATGATTTGACTCACAGGAGCTTCCTTATCCGTTCTCCTCTAATCACGTTTGTCCCATGAGGTGCCTGAGACGTCTTTGACACACGCGCACACACACCCACCGTTCCTAATCGCTTCCAAAGTCACCATCACACACAGGAAGTCTTGACATCCCCCTTCATTGTGTACACTTGCTTCTAAAGCTGTCACCCTGAGCAAACGTCCCATAACTACCACTAACTACAGCTTCTGTGGCTCCACCGCATGTGTTTATTTTCATTCCATCTTTGCTATAGTTTTTATATCTTGACGTTTTCATTTGCCTCTGGATTCTCACCCTCAGATTAACAACAAAGCCTGCGGGAGGATAACGGTGCCTCTGCAGGTGTCCAAGGACTGTGATGAAGTGGAGAAGCTGGTCATGGAGAGTCCCCTGGGACAGACAGTCCTCAGAGAGGCAAACGTCAAGAGAGTCATTCTCTCTCCAAGGACTGCCCTCATCAATTTCCTAGTTGGGGAGTGACCTTTCACCTTTCAACGCCGCTTTGGTATTGTCTCTTTTTGTCTGCGGTATGTACAGTAGAGTGTCAATACGCCAGCATCCAATATCGATACTTCGGCAGGAAGTGCGATCAAATTTAATTTTATGTGAATTTCCGTGTGTCAAAAATCATGTTTCATTACGTGTTACTTTTATTATTTGGCTGCTCGACGCTCCTTTCATCTTGTTTTGACAACACAGACCCGATCGGCAGGCACGTTTTAATAACAACTTAATAAACATCAAAAGTTGCTGAACAAACAGTGTGACTTATACACGCAAGTCAAAATCATGAATATTATTCTGTTTTCAATGTAAAAAAAAATGCATTGATAATATCATAACCTTTATAAAAACGTGTCTTTCTACTGGGCTGGCTATCATTAAACACAAAACAAAATCAGGCGAACAATTTTTTCTTAAATTTGTAGTTTTTTGGTCAATGAACACAAAAAGTTTGTTAAAGAAAAAAGTTCCACATTCAAACTTTTTAAAGTGTGCACTGCAAAAAGTCAGTGTTCAAAAACAAGAAGAAAAAAAAAAAAAAAAATTGGGGGTATTTTACTTGAACTAAGCAAAATTATCTGCCAATAGAACAAGAACATTCGGCTTGTCAAGACTTTCCAAAACAAGTAAAATTAGCTAACCTCAATGAACCCAAAAATACCTTAAAATAAGTATATTCTCACTAATAACAAGTGCACATTTCTTGGTAGAAAAAAAAGTGACCTTTTTGCTCAATATGTTGAATAATATTCTTAAATAAGTAAATGCTAGTGCCATTATCTTGACATAACGATATGCGCTCGGCATCATGATTATTTTTTTTTCATGCTTGAAGTAAGAAATTATTATTTTAAAAAAGTAGTTTTATACTTGCATACCTGCCAACTACTCCGGTTTTCCCGTAATTAGTACGGTTTTCATCAACCTATTCCGGGTTACGGTTGCAGTGATAAAAAATACGGTTTTTCATTAATTAAAAAAAAAAAAAAAATTTAAGTTTTATTCACGAAATCGCGTAACAACAATGACAATCGACACTGCTTCCTAGGGCTGGGCGATATAACAATAACAATATTTATCGCGATAGACATGTGATCAATATCAATAGAAAATGGGGTCGATAGAATGTTCGATAATTTCACTGAGTTCTGTTAGAAAAAATAGGAAGAAATGCCAAGACGGAACCGCACGGCATTCTGGGGGGTTTAGGCAGAGGAAGGGCTTTGGCCTCTCAACCTATCACGGCCAAGCCTGAACCGCAAGGCATTCTGGGAAATGCTAACAGGAAAAAAAAAAAAGCAACAACGGCGAGCTGACGACGAGGAGTGAAACAAAACGGGAATATGAGTGCGGCAGCACGAGAGGAAATTGTAAATAAAAAAGGAAACGTCACGTCACCAGTTTGGCAGTATTTTGGATTTTTTAAGTCCGATACGAATCAGAGTAATACTGTCTGCAAACTTTGCAAGGTCGTCGTCCCGACCAAGCCTGGGGACACGACAAACTTATTTTACCACCTGAGCCGCTCTCACCCGCTGGAGTACAGCAGTAACAAACAACCACAACCATCTACATCAGCCGGTGCAAGTGGAACAGCACCGAAGCGGCAACAACAGACCACCATCGAGAGGTACTCGGCAGCAGTGCCATACGACAAAAATGCAATACGTTATAAAGAAATAACGGATGCAATGGTGGATCAATTAGCGAAGGACATGCTACCTACTTATATTTAAAATAAAAGTATTTAAATTCAGCCTTTTTTCTCCTGGTCTTTATTTAGAATAGTTTGTTTTTTTTATCAATAATTATCGATATCGACTGATATGAAACACTTATATCGTGATACATTTTTTAGTCATATCGCCCAGCCCTACCACTGCTTCCCGTAACTTCCTATCGAGCCATTCCGAATGCCATGCGCGAGGCTATTTATAGCACCGCTGCCATGCACGAGGCACCAGTTGCCATTGTTTCCAAACGAGCGAACGATCATGGAATCAGCCGGAGAAAAATCGCAAACGAGTCTTAAACCGAAAAGAAAACTGCAGTCATTCCGTGAAGAATATTCAAAAGCCTATCCGGGAATAATTATCCGTTCCAAAAAGGGTGAAAACTACGCGAATTGCACCTTGTGCAGACAAGATTTTTCGATCGGACACGGAGGAATTAGCGATGTAAAAGACCACGTTGGGACAAAAAAACACAAGTCTAATGCCTTTGCTAGCGATACAAGTGGAAAACTTTCAATGTTTTTCGGATTTTAGCCACTAAAAGGTAATGACACCAATGTTATCTATTGGAATTGTTTAGTACTGTTATACTGTTAAAAGTGTTTATACTATTTATGCTTTCAAGTCCAAGTTGAAGAAATCTTGTTAAATGTTGTCAGCATAACTACCAAAATACAGAAGTATGTCCTTAATATTTTTGCAGTGCTATTTCTGTTGAAAAGTTCAAATGATTACATTAGAGATGTGATGTGCCACTTTTCAAGTGTCTGATGGCTTAAATTAATTTTCATGAATTTTTCATATTTTGAATTCTTTTGAAAGGCTTACAAAAAAACTACATTTGAATTGTAATTCCATGCTATTGACAGGACTATTAATTTTAATGAAGTTAGCTTACCATGTTTACAGTATGATAATTGTGATAGAAATGTGAATTTTAGGCACAGAATATTTTTTACACTTGAACAAGGCAGTAGATTATACAAGCTTGGACAGAAAGTTAATAATGACACCAATTTTTTTTTTTAATGGAATTGTTTAGTACTGTTTTACCATTTGTTTACTGTAAAAAGTGTTTATACTGTTTATACTTTCAATTAACAAATTGAAGTCTTGTGAAAGGTTGACAGGATAACTGGCATTAACTGTCAAAATAATTTCAAACTATTGAAGTTAGTTTACAGAATAAACATGTCAATCAACCCATATGATTTTTGCTGTAATATTTTTGTTTTGAAAAGTCACTGTGACTGATAGAAAAGTGATGGTTTTAGCAACATTTTAACCTGTCTGAATGCTAATAATCATTTTGCGTCGGGGGGCTTCGCCCCCCTGAACCCCCCCTGGACCCCCCCTGGACCCTGGCTACTAGGTTTTTCTGATTTCAAAAGTTGGCAGGTATGTACTTGTGAGTGTTAATGATACAGCTTTGCATCAGTTGATATTCTAGTTTCAAGCATGTTTTACTCAACATAGGTCATGAAATCTCAGCTACAGGCTGTAATATCTTACTGAGATAATTTCGGACCAAAACCCTTAAAACAAGTAAAACACTCTAACATAAAATCTGCTTAGTGAGGAGACTTATCTAATCAGACAGAAAATAAGCAAATATCACCCTTATTTGAGATATTTTATCTTACTTAGATTTCAGTTTTTGCAGTGTGAGGTGGGCCTTTAGGGAGTTTCGGGAAGGTGGTAGCAGCTTGAGAAAAAATAAAGAAAAACCTGTTCCAACCTTGCCAACCTAAATTCAATTAGTTTATGTCAAGTACAGTGAGAGAGTAAACAGTAGTGATTGGTAAATGACGCCTGAGTGAGTGTGTGGCCCACTCACTGGCTGTATTGACACTGCACTGATACCTTGTTGGTGTTTCATTATGGTCATCTACCCAGGTTGAATAAAAGTAACTACATTTTAACTGAAACTAAAATGTTAGCAAATATAATTATATTTTTTGGTATTTTTAAACAAATAGGAATATGAAACGCCATAATATCAACATGATCCCACCATTTGTCTTTTTTCTTAGTTCCATTAAATTGATGACGGTGACAAAAACCAAACATGGCACACCACTACTCCGACTTTATTTAGTACGAGTCGAAAGAAATGTTCTGGTTTACAATGTAATTCAGATTTGTGCATTTCATTTTCCTTTCTGGGTGTCTATTCATTAAAAAAGTAAATTACAAAAACAATATATTTTCTAGCTATTGATTTTGGATGACTATTATGAAACAACAACAACAACAACAACAGTATCAGTGCAGTGTCAATACAGCTAATGACTACGCCACACACTCACTGAGACATATTTTACCCATTACTAACTACTACATTTCCAGCTGCTAATGGGGAAAGTAAAGTATTTATATTTAACTTTGGTACTGTTGCCTGTCTTCAGTTCTCCAGTCAAACCCGATTCAATGAGTCAAGTCACACCACAACAACAAAGTCTGAAATAGCCTACAGTGCATTCTAAATAGAACCCATGCTTATGCTCGGTGTTCCTTTTGCCCACAATGGCGATAACATGTTGGGGCTTTATATCATTTACAAACCCCGTTTCCATATGAGTTGGGAAATTGTGTTAGATGTAAATATAAACGGAATACAATGATTTGCAAATCATTTTCAACCCATATTCAGTTGAATATGCTACAAAGACAACATATTTGGTGTTCAAACTGATAAACATTTTTTTGGGGGGCAAACTTTAGAATTTGATGCCAGCAACACATGACAAATAAGTTGGGAAAGGTGGCAATAAATACTGATAAAGTTGAGGAATGCTCATCAAACACTTATTTGGAACATCCCAAAGGTGAACAGGCAAATTGGGAACAGGTGGGTGCCATGATTGGGTATAAAAGTAGATTCCATGAAATGCTCAGTCATTCACAAACAAGGATGGGGCAAGGGTCACCACTTTGTCAACAAATGCGTGAGCAAATTGTTGAACAGTTTAAGAAAACCCTTTCTCAACCAGCTATTGCAAGGAATTTAGGGATTTCACCATCTACGGTCTGTAATATCATCAGAGGGTTCAGAGAATCTGGAGAAATCACTGCACGTTAGCAGCTAAGCCCGTGACCTTCAATCCCTCAGGCTGTACTGCATCAACAAGCGATATCAGTGTGTAAAGGATATCACCACGTGGGCTCAGGAACACTTCAGAAACCCACTGTCAGTAACTATAGTTGGTCGCTACATCTGTAAGTGCAAGTTAAAACTCTCCTCTGCAAGGCGAAAACCGTTTATCAACAACACCCAGAAACGTCGTCGGCTTCGCTGGGCCTGAGCTCATCTAAGATGGACTGATACAAAGTGGAAAAGTGTTCTGTGGTCTGACGAGTCCACATTTCAAATTGTTTTTGGAAACTGTGGACGTCGTGTCCTCCGGACCAAAGAGGAAAAAAACATCCGGATTGTTATAGGCGCAAAGTTGAAAAGCCATTATCAGTGATGGTATGGGGGTGTATTAGTGCCCAAGACATGGGTAACTTACACATCTGTGAAGGCACCATTAATGCTGAAAGGTACATACAGGTTTTGGAGCAACATATGTTGCCATCCAAGCAACGTTACCATGGACGCCCCTGCTTATTTCAACAAGACAATACCAAGCCACGTGTTACATCAACGTGGCTTCATAGTAAAAGAGTGCGGGTACTAGACTGGCCTGCCTGTAGTCCAGACCTGTCTCCCATTGAAAATGTGTGGCGCATTGTGAAGCCTAAAATACCACAACGGAGACCCCCGGACTGTTGAACAAGTTAAGCTGTACATCAAGCAAGAATGGGAAAGAATTCCACCTGAGAAGCTTAAAAAATGTGTCTCCTCAGTTCCCAAACGTTTACTGAGTGTTGTTAAAAGGAAAGGCCATGTAACACAGTGGTGAACATGCCCTTTCCCAACTACTTTGGCACGTGTTGCAGCCATGAAATTCTAAGTTAATTATTATTTGCAAAAAAAAAAATAAAGTTTATGAGTTTGAACATCAAATATGTTGTCTTTCTAGTGCATTCAATTGAATATGGGTTGAAAAGGATTTGCAAATCATTGTATTCTGTTTATATTTACATCCAACACAATTTCCCAACTCATATGGAAACGGAGTTTGTAGTTCACAGCCAGGCCCAGGAGTGTATTCTCCATGCAGTTTTCATTCACGTTAAACTAGCGTGGTCTAGTGGGTGATATAAAACTGCAGAACTTGCACAAATTGTCACGTCGCGTCACTAAATATGAAGTGGGTTACATATGTTGAGAGTTTGTTGTCTTCTAATTCCTTCACAAATGTATCACATTTGATGCCTCGTGTTGTATAGTACTGTGCTGCGTGTGGGGAAGAATTAAACCCCCCTGGTCAAAGAAGGCTAATGTAGCCGTGGCACATATCATTTTTCGAGGGCCACATGGCCAAACAAAGGTGCAACGAAAGCCAAGGTTGCTGTGAAATTTCTACCCTGGTTAGTTGTAAATCAGGTTTTTCCTCACTTCTGAAATAAAAAACGGTGTCAAATCAGACCGCTGTTATGCAACTATTATGACAAAACCCTTTTTATTTTTGTATTAAATTATTGCATTTCTTCATTTATTTTGTATGCTTTTTGTGCAAGAAGACATTTTTCCACATCTTCAGTTACAGAAGCCCTTTCACAATGCCTCTTGGAGCAGAACTTGTATAAGGAGGACCAGAACTGACCTGACAACTCTCCCCTTTAGGAGGTAATATTAGAGATTCAATTTACGAGTAATAAGTTGTTCAGTTTCAGTTTATTGCGAACATGCACACTATACAATGTAATGCATGACATATTTCCAGTTGTTTCATTACAGCACGTCCGAAAAGGGGTAGGAAGAAGGCGAGTTTATTTGATCCAATTGTGAAATATGCTTTGAAAAAAATCCCCAAAAATCTGCAATGTGGTGATACAACAGTACGTGAAGTGTAATGTGGCGAGGGAAGAATGTACAGTATGTCTACGCCAGGTGTCCCGAACTCCGGCCCGCCAGCATCCAAAATCCGTCCCGCGGAAAGTCCCAAGTAAAAAAAATAAAATAAAAATGATTTAATTTAATTTTTTTTAAGTGTGAAGTGAAGTGAATTACATTTATATAGCGCTTTTTCTCAAGTGACTCAAAGCGCTTTACATTGTGAAACCCAATATCTAAGTTACATTTAAACCAGTATGGGTGGCACTGGGAGCAGGTGGGTAAAGTGTCTTGCCCAAGGACACAACGGCAGTGACGAAAAGAACCATCCGGAGGAAATCAAATTTTTAATTATTATTATTTGTTTTAAATCTGTCCTTTCTAATCCATTTTCTACCGCTTGTTACTCTCGGTGTCTCCTAGCCGCTCAGGCAAATCATATTGTCTAAAAATGCATTTTCCCATCGATAACGTGACATCATCGCGCTCGGAACACTTTTAAATAGGGATGTCCAATAATGGCTTTTTGCCGATATTCCGATATTATCCAACTCTTTAATTACCGATACCGATATCAGCCGATACCGATGTCAACCGATACTGATATATACAGTTGTGGAATTAACACATTATTATGCCTAATTTGGACAACCAGGTATGGTGAAGATAAGGTCCTTTTTTTAAATATTAATAAAATAAAATGAGATAAATTAAAAACATTTTCTTGAATAAAAAAGAAAGTAAAACAATATAAAAACAGTTACATAGAAACTAGTAATTAATGAAAATGAGTCAAATTAACTGTTAAAGGTTAGTACTATTAGTGGACCAGCAGCACGCACAATCATGTGTGCTTACGGACTGTATCACTTGCAGACTGTATTGATATATATTGATATATAATGTAGGAACCAGAATATTAATAACAGAAAGAATCAACCCTTTTGTGTGAATGAGTGTAAAATGGGGGAGGGAGGTTTTTTGGGTTGGTGCACTAATTGTAAGTGTATCTTGTGTTTTTTATGTTGATTTAATAAAAATTAAATGATATATATATATAAATAAAAAAACAATACCGATAATAAAAAAAACATACTGATCATTTCCGATATTACATTTCTCTACTTTTATAAATATATATATATATATATATATATATATATATATATATATTTATAAAAGTATATATATATATATATATATATATATATATATATATATATTTATAAAAGTATATATATATATATATATATATATATATATATATATTTATAAAAGTAGATATATATATATATATATATATATATATTTATAAAAGTAGAGAAATGTAATATCGGAAATGATCAGTATGTTTTTTTATTATCGGTATTGTTTTTTTATTTATATATATATCATTTAATTTTTATTAAATCAACATAAAAAACACAAGATACACTTACAATTAGTGCACCAACCCAAAAAACCTCCCTCCCCCATTATATATATAATATTATATATATATCTATATATATATATAGATATATATACAGCGTTCCCCGGCCTAATTTTTTTAACCCAATGCGGCCCCGGAGTCAAAAAGTTTGGGGACCCCTGGTCTACGCCATACATATAATGTCTAATTGCAGAATGCCTTGTTGCACAATGTGGGTTGGGTTCTGTGTGAAAGTCTATCACAGGATCTTCAGATGTGACTTATCTATTTCCAATGTGTTTATATTGCATAAGCTGTCATATACAGCCCTTTCAGACACTCGTGATTTAGGGCTATATAAGTAAACATTGATTGATTGATTGATATACAATATTGACGTGAATATAAGGTAAAGATTCTTTTTTTAAGACCGACTGAATCTGTGAAAGCAACTCAGTTTTTTGTAAAATAAATCTTGTTTTTTAAATCACGTCTTCGGTGTCAGTGAAATCAATGTTTTGCATATTTTATTCATCATATTTCTTAGCTGATCGAAAGCCTGACCCCTTGATTGATTAGCATTATCTGACAATTAGCATCATAACGCGCCTGTTGTTTGCTAGCATGCTAACAACCTTCGAGACGCTTTTATCTCAACAGTTTACACTACTGCTGTGTAAGTGAGAGAGTGACAGGAAGAAAACCTCTGACTTAATAAAGTTGATTTGATTTGATTTGATTTGGTTATGGGAAAATACTTTTGGCGTCACCTGATAATTTGCATGTATAAATCTCTGGACCCTGAATATAAGATGTATTTTTCAGATTTTCTTAGTTTTTTTAACTTCACAGATGTGGTTAACTTTTTCTTTGGCTTTTTTTTTTTTGGTCACCAAAAAATCCTCTATTATTCTTATTATCCCGCTGCAAAAGTTTGTTGGAGGCCACAGCCCACTGTTTTTTTTCCAATGGGAACGTTCGGTTCGACCTGAAATCGTGAGCTTCCCAAACAAAAAAAAACAAAAAAAATTCTAGGTTACCCAGAATTCTTGGTTGTCCGGGACATTTTTTCCAATTGAAAATGAATGGGCCGTTTTTTTGCACTTGCGAAATTCCCACATTTCTTAACCGATTCAAACTGTTTCACCATCCACACACTCCACTCACCTTGAACAATCAAACCATTTTCCAAGTTAAAAAAAATTCCAGGAATTTCCGGTTTTCCAAAGCCCTATTGTCACCTCTTCCTGGAAAGTTTCACAGTCCACATTTTTCAACTGTTTACGATTCCACCTTCAGAACATTCCTCTCAGTTGGGACAACAAATGTTCCTTTTTTTTTCTACACATATTCCCAGTTTTCCCGAAATTTCAAGAATTCCGAAATAACAATTTAAATTCAAACTGTTACTTCACCCACATTTTTCAACCATTTGAAAAAATTCCAACACCACCCTATTCATATCTTCTGGACTATTGTGTTAGTTTTAGAGATGTCGGCCGATAAATGCGTTAAAATATAATATCGGAAATTATCGGTATCTTTTTTTTAAATTATCGGTATCGTTTTTTGTTTTTTTTTGTATTAGATCAAAATAAAAAACACAAGATACACTTACAATTAGTGCACCAAGCCAAAAAACTTCCCTCCGCCATTTACACTCATCCACACTCATTCACACAAAAGGGTTGTTTCTTTCTGTTATTAATATTCTGGTTCCTACATTATATATCAATATATATCAATACAGTCTGCAATGGATACAGTCCGTAAGCACACATGATTGTGCGTTCTGCTGGTCCACTAATAGTACTAACCTTTAACAGTTAATTTTACAAATTTTCATTAATTACTAGTTTCAATGTAACTGTTTTTATATTGTTTTACTTTCTTTTTTATTCAAGAAAATGTTTTTTAATTTATTTATCTTATTGTATTATTTTTTTAAAGTACCTTATCTTCACCATACCTGGTTGTCCAAATTAGGCATAATAATGTGTTAATTCCACGACTGTATATATCGGTTGATATTGGTATCGGTTGATATGGGTATCGGTTGATATCGGTATCAGTAATTAAAGAGTTGGACAATATCAGATATCGGCAAAAAGCCATTATCGGACATCCCTCGTTAGTATCAATATTGTGAAAAACTTCTGGTTTTCCCCAAATTTCCAGGAAATTCCCATTCAAATGAAATTTTGTGCCATTTTTAAACCCGCTTCCGACATTTCAACCATCCACCCACACTACTCTTCTGATATATCGAACGCAAAAAAAAAAGTTTTATCTCTCCCAGAGTTCCTGGAATTTTCTCCCCCATTACAATGAATTGCCATTATACAATCTACTAAATAACCCACATTTCTTACCCTTATTTGAACCGTTCCAACATCCACACACTCCACTCACCCTGGACATTCAAGCCAGCTTCCTGGTTCCGAAAAAATTCCTTGATTACCCGGAATTACCAGGAATTTCCCTTCATTGAAAATGAATGGGCAATATACAAACCCCGTTTCCATATGGGTTGGGAAATTGTGTTAGATGTAAATATAAAAGGCATACAATGATTTGCAAATCATTTTCAACCCATATTCAATTGAATGCACTAGAAAGACAAGATATTTGATGTTCAAACTCATAAACTTTTTTTTTTTTGCAAATAATAATTAACTTAGAATTTTATGGCTGCAACACGAGCCAAAGTAGTTGGGAAAGGGCAAGTTCACCACTGTGTTACATGGCCTTTCCTTTTAACAACAATCAGTAAACGTTTGGGAACTGAGGAGACACATTTTTTAAGCTTCTCAGGTGGAATTCTTTCCCATTCTTGCTTGATGTACAGCTTAAGTTGTTCAACAGTCCGGGGGTCTCCGTTGTGGTATTTTAGGCTTCATAATGCGCCACACATTTTCAATGGGAGACAGGTCTGGACTACAGGCAGGCCAGTATAGTACCCGCACTCTTTTACTATGAAGCCATGTTGATGTAACACTTGGCTTGGCATTGTCTTGCTGAAATAAGCAGGGGCGTCCATGGTAACGTTGCTTGGATGGCAACATATGTTGCTCCAAAACCTGTATGTACCTTTCAGCATTAATGGCGCCTTCACAGATGTGTAAGTTACCCATGTCTTGCGCACTAATACACCCCCATACCATCACAGATGCTGGCTTTTCAACTTTGTGCCTATAACAATCCAGATAGTTATTTTCCTCTTTGGTCCGGAGGACACGACGTCCACAGTTTCCAAAAACAATTTGAAATGTGGACTCGTCAGACCACAGAACACTTTTCCACTTTGTATCAGTCCATCTTAGATGAGCTCAGGCCCAGCGAAGCCGACGGCGTTTCTGGGTGTTGTTGATAAATGGTTCTCGCCTTGCATAGGAGCGTTTTAACTTGCACTTACAGATGTAGCGACCAACTGTAGTTACTGACAGTGGGTTTCTGAAGTGTTCCTGAGCCCATGTGGTGATATCCTTGACACACTGATGTCGCTTGTAGATGCAGTACAGCCTGAGGGATCGAAGGTCACGGGCTTAGCTGCTTACGTGCAGTGATTTCTCCAGATTCTCTAAACCCTTTGATGATATTACGGACCGTAGATGGTGAAATCCCTAAATTCCTTGCAATAGCTGGTTGAGAAAGGTTTTTCTTAAACTGTTCAACAATTTGCTCACGCATTTGTTGACAAAGTGGTGACCCTAGCCCCATCCTTGTTTGTGAATGACTGAGCATTTCATGGAATCTACTTTTATACCCAATCATGGCACCCACCTGTTCCCAATTTGCCTGTTCACCTGTGGGATGTTCCAAATAAGTGTTTGATGAGCATTCCTCAACTTTATCAGTATTTATTGCCACCTTTCCCAACTTCTTTGTCACGTGTTGCTGGCATGAAATTCTAAAGTTAATGATTATTTGTAAAAAAAAAAAAATGTTTATCAGTTTGAACGTCAAATATGTTGTCTTTGTAGCATATTCAACTGAATATGGGTTGAAAATGATTTGCAAATCATTGTATTCCGTTTATATTGACATCTAACACAATTTCCCAACTCATATGGAAACGGGGTTTGTACAAACCTCTCTATAGCCCACATTTCTCAACCGATTCGAACCGTTCCAACATCCACACACTCCACTCAGCCTGGATATGCAAGCATTTCACTTCCACTCCTGCGTATCGGCGGTTTGGGGGCTTGCGCAAACGCAAATAGGGCATTCGGAATTAGTAAATGTAGTTATGTGATGGTTTTTGTTTTTAGGGGATTTTTTTGTTGTCAACCTCTCGCCCACCAAACACCGCTTTAGATTCCAGTCATGGCTTCTCCGCTTAGCGTCCACTGAGTCAAGTGTGATGCCGCCTCATCACAGATGATCTAGTTGTCGTCTCTGCTCACCGCTGTGTTTAGACTCGAAGGGCACGAGGCCTCTCGCTTGCAGAGAGAAGAGTTTGTAGCTCAATAGTATTACTCACCAGCTCCTTTTTCAAAATGTGACGCAGGCAGCAGGACTAAAGTGTGTTTTATGTGTACTCCCACTAGCTCATCTTTAAATAGCCAGCTGATTATGTGTAAGCACTTCCTGAACAACCCAAGGTCGTTTTTTTTCAATCGGTGAAGGTGAACTTTTAGCTGCCTTGCGGTCTGGCAGTCAGAAATGGTCGTCAAGCAGCTCTTCAATGAGGACGTGCTTCTATTTTCTGTCGCGCTCTATCAGCATTTTATACAGAAAGCTTGTTTTGGTTAGGAAGTCGTGGGGGAAAAAAAAAAAAAAAGAAGTGCACACAGGAGGAGAAACTGAACATTCCTCAGAGATCCTGCATGTGAACTTGTTCCTCATATGTCCGAGTTGTATCTGTGAGCGACGGGAAAAAGCAGACAGGAGGGAATAACAGGAAGAAACGCCAGCAATGTGGTGTTACTTTCCTTGGGTGCTGGTTTGGTTAAAAGTGCAGGAGGGTAAAGTTTAAAGTAAAGTGATTTATATGAAGAAGTGTGCTTTAGCTTGTTTACTTCAATTGCAGTCAGTAGGCATTTGTTCAACTTCTTCAGTTATACTTGAGGTCTTCCTCAAGGTTCCATTTTAGGTCCTCTCTTTTTCATTATTTGAGCTATTCAACTGGTTCACCTAAAAAAAAAAACATGAGAGACTCACATTTTTGCAACAGACTCCTAAAAACACTCGAGTGCTGTCATAGAGATGATCTTTGATTCGCTTTTATGCAGAAGTTCCTGCTGTATTTCTGAGAAAATAAATAGACCAAAATCAAATGTCTACTGTAGAGGACGCTGGTCACCACATTTGACCTGCAAATAATAATATAATAATAATAATAAATTTTATTTATAAGGCGCCTTTCTGGGCACTCAAGGACACCGTACAAAATCACAACAATAAAATCAAATTGGATAAAAAAAACAACAACAACAAAGAGAAAAGAAAAGATGATTTCAATGAATAAGCAGTCAGGAATAGGTGTGTTTTGAGTCTTGATTTGAAGAGGGATATTGAATCTAAGTTGCGAAGGTCTGGTGGTAAAGAGTTCCAAAGATGTGGGGCAGAGCGGCTGAAAGCTCGGACACCCAAGGTGGACAGTTTAAATAAAGGGACAAAATAAATAAAACTAATAGTTGGCTTGTTTATAATGAACCCTGTTATCTGCTGCAATAGCAGTGGCTATATGGGGTTCATACTTGCCAACCTTGAGACCTCCGATTTCGGGAGGTGGGGGGCGTGGTCGGGGGGGTCGTGGTTGTTGTGGGGGCGTGGTTAAGAGGGGAGGAGTTTATTTACAGCTAGAATTCACCAAGTATATATAA